>NC_133657.1:3716467-3900064 GCF_009905375.1 Apium graveolens
ACCTTTACATTCACAACTTGTCCACCATTTTTTAGTTTATCATAAATTTTGTTTGGTTAGTTTTTTTATATAATCTAACCATCCTTTAGTAGCATCTAGGCCCCCATATATAAGACATATATTACTACTACATAATATAATATAACAGCGAAGCTAATGAGTGTAACAATATTGAAATAAACTGGGAACCAAACCCTTAATTAAAATGTAAAACAAATGCAAACAAGACCTTGCTGAGTTTATCTGACAAAAAAAGTCTTTGCTGAGTTTAGGTTATTCGTTTTTTTAACCATCCATATTATGTGTACAGTAATCATTTGCAATGTAAGAGTGATTTATTCTATAAACTTTTAGGAAATAGAATTCTGTTATTCTAATCTTAGAAACACAGGACTTTATACTAAACGAGGTTTTATAAGCTAAAGACTATATACATCACAGCAGAAATGAGTCTGCAGAAGTGAATTGTCACTTTTTATATGAGAGAATTGTCTCATAATTGATAGAAGTGAATTGTTTTTTTTTGGACTTGCACAACAGATTTTTAATAGCAACAAATTTCTTTTTTATGTGGATTCTGCATCTTGTTGTCAATTTTGTCCCCTTCAAAATACGTCGTGATTGCTTGATAAGCGAATATGGACCTGATCTTGGAATAGTTCAAGCTCTTTCTTACCAACAGTTTGTGTAATGCTGAACCAGGGCGACATTGGGATTTGTATACAGTTAGATGGCAATTCCTCAACTCTTCATATTTTTAGCATAGTTCTTGTAGTCTCACTGGGCGGCAATTCCTTGAGTTTTCATATTTTTTAGCATAGTCTTGTAGTCTCACTGGGCCTCATATTGTACATCTTAAAATGATGCTCGGTAGCATTACGCCCACCTTTGTTTGTGCAGGCATATAAAATGCAATATTGTGAGTGCCGTTGTTTATGTTACTCTCTTCGTTTCACAATACGTCCTATTTGGAAGAAAGTTTTGTTTCAATTTAGTCGTCTCTATTTAAGTTTATATTTTCAACATTAACTCTATTTCACATTTCTCTAATTTATATTTTCAAGATAAATTCATATTTAAAATATTATATTCAAATTAATATAATATGTTCACTTTTCTCAATGTGCCTGGTTTTTTTGAAAGTGTTTGTATGTTGAAACTGATGGAGTAGCCTATAAGGGTCAAAATGATCTAGGTTAAGACAATAAATAGTAGTGTGAGCTGTGAGGTATCATTGAATTGGGATTTTTAGTTGAAGCAGATCTTTTTATATAAAATGTGTATGAATTTTTAAAACCTATTTATTCTTGCACATCAAGGGCGTAGTAGAATGAATAGGTTTCCTAAGGAGGCGCTGGATATGTTACTCCTACTCTTTTGTTAAGGTTCGACAATGTCTAATCTTTTGACCAAAACTGTGAATACTTAAAACAATTTAAAATTAAATCTAATTCAACTTATAATTCAAAATAATATGGGAGAAAAAGAAAAGAACTAAATAAATAAAAGTAAAAACAGTTTGTCTAGTGTGCACATTGACACATGCTAAGAAATGTGATTGATGAGTTGTAAAAATTTATTGGTGGAAATTTGTGTAATTATTAATGAGGTATTCATCAATATTTTGTGAATATTTCATCAGACTATTCTTAGCATGGGCACATACTAGAATCCTTTACAAAAAAAAGTAAAAAAGATGTCTAATTTTATAATTCTTTACGAAATTATTTTTAAAGTTGGTTTTATTTCTAAAATCCTTTACAAAATTATATCTAAAATCCTTTACAGAAAACTAGAATAGTCAAATTTGATAAAAACTAAAGTGATAATATCTCCTGATAAAAAAACTCACTCGCCGGGATCAATATTAAATTTATTAACGCCTTTATTGTGATAATTATTTTTTGCATAAATTTAGTGTACTTCGTTTTTTATACTTGCTTTGGTAGTCAGTTTTAGGTACTTGAACCTATTAATACTATAAACTTCTACTCTTTTTTTTTTCTTTTTCATCGTATAGGTGCGTACTGGGTAAACTCTATGGACTCACACAATAGTTTGCAAACCACAAACTTTTACTTAATTAAAATGTATCGTAACAAATTTAATTATATTACGATTATAAATATATTCTAGTTTAAACACATATAACTATATTACTATATAAATTTTAGAAATTATTTATTTAAATTCTATTTCATTTAGTATGATTAATTCAACATTATAATCTTGATTGAAAAATACATTATAATCAATTTTTTTTATAAAAGAAAACCTTAATTTGTATAAATGTAAAATATAATATAATACATATTAAAAGTAATCCCAACAATTTAGTACAATTAAATTTCATTGATTTTAATACTATAATATAAAAAGAGTAATGCTACATGCACAATATTGAACAAAAAACTTACAAAATTATGTGACGAGATGTGATATTTTAATTAGGGCTATTTATGTGAATTGCCAATTAGACCTGTCGATGGAGTGAAGATCTGATCCGACCCGATACGATTCAAGACCATTTTAGCGGATATGGATCGACCTATTAAAAATCTGATCCGAGATTCGATTCGATAAGAAAAATCCGATTATAAATGGAGCATATATGAATTTAGGCCGATCTGATCCATTAATAACCCCTTATTTAGAATCTTTATCCTCAGTTCAGACCCATGGTTTGTATTTCATTCGATCCGGTCTTTAGAGTCCGGTTCATTTCTAAATTATACTCTAATTCTTTTAACTTTTCATACCTACATACCCTTATCTCAATTCACATAATAGTTTCACTTGGATACAGCAAAAAATTTTTTTTTGGCATTGTTAGAATCAAATACTCTACAATTCAATGCTATATTTAACTTTTAGTATGTTTCCCATTTATAATAACTTTTGTAATAAGTTACGTTAAAAAAATAAATATACATAAATGAAGCGTATATCCGATCCGAAATTCGTGATCTGTATCCAGATATGAATCGGCCTATAAAAATCTGAGGTTGAACTAATCTGAATATGGAAAAATAAATAGATATGGATATGGATATAGGTCGATCTGATCCAAAACCGGTCCATTTACAAGCCTAATTTCAATCAATACCCACTGTGATTTTGCTAAAACAATTTGTGGATCTTACATTTTCTATATAAAAATGAAATAGATTTTATTTAACCACCTCTCTTGCTCTTTTCAGTTTTCACATTTTATCTTCGAACTAAACATTTGACAATAAACTATTCGTCACCTCCTTATTCCTTTCAATTTAGCCCTATATGGCTATATTATATCAGCATCTTTTACTGTTATATATCTACATACACACTTTTTCAGGTGCTAAGCAAACAGGGTTATTAAGAACTAAGAGTTCCCTTTCACTACTCGGTAGAAATGATAATAACTAAACTTATTACTTATATTATATCATACAGAATTACAATACAACACATAATACTACACCGTTTTAAGTGTTTTAGATCATGTACAAGTGTATATATAGGTTTTAGTCATTAAGGATTAGTTTTTCGCACACATTACTTGCTGAGATTAATATACACACACTACACATACATACACACACAAATATATATATATATAGAGAGAGAGAGAGAAATCATAATATTTTCAAGATAAAGTCTCAAATCAACTGGTACGTTTGAAGTCAGAGTTGTATTTTATTTACATTTCATCAAATGTAGGTGCGTTTCTCGAAATTTGTGCATGTTACATTATTTTTATGTAAGCAGTATGAATATCGATAGTTGATACGATGGATTATCGAGGTTTTTGTACTTGTAGATATCTGATTCAATAATATTGCTTGAATTTATTGAAGTTCAGTTTACGATGTTGCTATATTGATTATGATTTTTTATTTTTGTTTAGTACTCCTGGATCTAAACTCTGTTTATTATAATTTGTTCTTTATGATTTAGTGATATTATATTGTTGTTCAAAGTGAGAGTTGTTATTTATTTATTTTGTTTGAATTGCATGGTTTTGACTTTTTGCTTCGATATGAGTTCGAGGTTGAGCATGCTGTGATTAGCGAGATGATTTGAGAGTCATGAAGTTATATGAGGTGTTTTTAATAGCATAACTCATAAGAATAAATCTAAAAGGGGTTAATAAAAGTTTTTAAGTATGGCCGAAGATTAGAGAAAAGTGGTGCTTGAATTGGTCTCAATCAACCACTTGGCTGATATTAAGTGTAGAGTCTCAAGTGTCTGGTTCCACTTTTGCAATAAACCTAGTTTATCACCACGTTTGAAACGCATATTATTGCTTGAAAGTTTCATGTCCATGATAATTTCTACTACTCTTTTAGTGATGTTGATAAAACTGTTATTAACTATCTAGCCTATTGTGACAAAAATGGAAACAAATGTGACTTTGTTTGGTGCAGCTCTGATGAGCCTCAGTGAGGAGGATTTTTTCAAAATCAAGGTGACCAGTGTGGTTACTACCATGACGCTAATGCTAATGGAGAAATGAATCCAATTGTCACAATTTGAGTAAATAATCCCCAGATTATCACTTTTGGGTATTAAAGCTCAAAGTATCACTTCACCACGTTATATAATGTAGCATTTTTTTAAGACCCTAAAACGTAGTATCGTCTGCCATTTTGTGTTTTATTTTAAAAAAATAAAACCTCACTACAGGTTTTATCAGTGATAGAATACAGAGACGAAGACGAGCTCAAAGTCCATTAGGATTATACACGAACATGCAGAGGAGATACAGAGCTTCAAAATCATTTATGCTTACAATAATCATGAACCTTGAGGTAAATAATTGTGCTTTTGTAATTTTTGAGTTTTTATGTTTTTTATGATTTGATTGCATAAATGGAGTTTGATTAAACTACCCATTGGATTAAATCTGTTTTCGGGTTCTATTTTTGCTTTGAATTTGAAGAACAAATTATATGTTACCTAATTGTATGGGTAGAATTGTGTATCAGAATACATATAGAGAGGTGTTTCCCATTATATCTGCAATTTAGGTAGTAGAATTTCTAGGTTATGAGGCCAGAAGGTAATGCAGAGATCAGTGTATATAAGCTATGCTAATATATCTGACATTTATGTAGCATACTGTAGGGTGTATGATTGCAAATAGAAATAACCCGTGGGAGAATTATTGACATCTGGCATAGTTAGGATTTGGAATTCCGTGTATGAGTCACAAGGAGATAGTAGTTTATAATCCCAAACCTGCTTAATGTCGATGTATCTCTCCGTATACTATACTATACTCTGGTGTAAAAATATGAAGATACATAACTAATAAGGATAATTTACAAACAAGAATAGGAATTGAATCATATACATCTACTAAAAGCAAACTCGCCAAATGAGTCAAGGATGAAGAAACGCCATATGTTAAGAAGGAAACTATGAGTTGGACTGATTGATTTAAGAAATAAAACGTTGCTATAAGAATAACAATATAAAGATGCAGGTCATAACTGGTCATTTGTCATGATATTAGTATTCCTTTAATATAGGTTGTTGAATCTTGTTTATCATTACATGACCAAATTTATAGATCTGTAAAGTGTAACATAGTTATCATGTCTTAGAAATATATTTGAATTAAATTATTGACAAACCATTAAATTGTAATAGATCCAGTATGATTATACATAATTCTTGTATTGCCTTTTACTCTTATGGTGTTTATACTGGGTCCTAAAACTAATGTCCTCCAACAAGACTATTATTATCTGGTTTCTTTACTTCCCATATTAAATTGTATCCTATTTGTTGATTTAAAGCAAATTCATAATGGAACCGGAAAAGTTTACATATTCATCATCTCACTACATATAGAACAATAGATAGTGAGATGCAAGGTGGATTTCCTTGCTATGGTTTATGTTGACATACAGACAGTCCATAGATATAGAACAATGAGAGAGTTATTGTAAATTTGGTTTGCAAGTACGGTCTGGGTAGATTGAGATGTCCGTAAGAAAGATTGTTTCCGATCATTGTAATCTCTACATTGTTACATTTAAATGTGTATGCCCCTTTTAAATTTTAATTTGGTATATTACTCGGAAAAATCTAGAAAATTATATGGAGAGCAACAAGTGTTTTGTGATCTGGTAGTTTAGTCTATTTCATTGTACCCAATTTTCAGCTATTCTATTATGACAGTGTACTAAAATTCTGTAAATTGATGATCATAATTGTCCATCATTGAAAGAATTAGTTATCGTGTAAACAATGACTGTCGGTCCCGTCTAATCTATTTTATGTGTCTACTCTACTTTATTGCGTCTTATGAATTGAAATAATATGTTTCTGTGTTTTTTAACTTGTACATATATATGTTTCCAGGATGTGCATCCGGGTCATGTTAACCCTAGCCTTCTTTATCTTCAGGCTTCACATAGATCTTCAGATATTTGGAGGTTAGGTGGTGGTGATATGTTGAACTGTCGGCATAAAAATCCTAATAATCAAGATGATCTTCCACCGCTGGATCTTCGTATGGTCCCTTTACTTCAGGCTACTGATTTCTATAGTGTAGCTCGAGTGGCATCTTTACAGCTTGATTGGAGTCTCATATCAACTCTTGTTGAGAGATGGCGGCCAGAGACCCATACCTTTCGCTTGCTTATGGGAGAGGTCACTATTACTCTACATGATGTAGGTATTTTTTAGGGCTTCCTGTTGATGGTGATGTTGTTATTTCTGATGTCACCCCTGGCCCTGGTATGAGTTGACGTACTTATGTTGCTGAGCTTTTTGGTAAAGATCATGATCCGAAGAAAGACATGAATGTGTCAAGAGTTCGGTTGACTTTTATTTCTTCATGTGCTCCACCACATTTTACCGCATGATGCAGCAGCAGATGATATTTGGTTTTCAGACACAAATCAGACAAACAATCATCTATCTATACTATTATATTAAAAATAAAACATTGAAAGTTTGGTTGTAGGTCATCTATCTATCTATCTATCTATATTATTATATTAAAGGCGAAACATTAAAAGTTTGGTTGTCGGTCCTCTGGTCACTCAATCCAGAACTGTCATATCAAATCATAAGCATAGTTACTTATAGGTTCGAATCCTAACAACATATAAAATTATAGATTTACAATATATAGTGAAGAAAACAACTGTGCGATCCTAACGACAACATATTAAAATTATATATTTACAATATATAGTAATGAAAACAACCGTGCATTGCACGGATTATCTATTACTATCATATAAAAGACAAAATATTAAAAGTTTTGGTACGATACCTGTTTTTTGGTAGACGGTGATTTTACCGGATTACCCTTACTTAAAAATTTTATATCAATTAAAGTATATCGATATTAATTTATTAAAATTATTACTAATATAGGACAATATTTAGTAAACCCACGCGTACATCAGTTCGGACCTCGGGCCTCTGAACAGAACCCTTACGAGAACCTTCTCACTCTCACTTACACAATCACCTAAATGTTAATCTCTCTATTTCAGTTATAATGTAGCACGTGATTAACATAAAATTCCATTACTCCCTCCGTCTCTTTGTGCAACTCTTTTTGGTACATGTCCTTTTTAATGATTTTTACGTAATTACGCTTCTATCTATCTATATTATATTTATATTATATGTTAAGAGACACTAAACA
This sequence comes from Apium graveolens, assembly GCF_009905375.1. Taxonomy (NCBI): domain Eukaryota; kingdom Viridiplantae; phylum Streptophyta; class Magnoliopsida; order Apiales; family Apiaceae; genus Apium; species Apium graveolens. The sequence goes on from NC_133657.1 coordinate 3,724,125, forward strand.
TTAAAAATTTGGTTAATACAATACTTCGTTAGATCATTTACCTTTACTAAATTATTCCAATTATACTTACTATTAAATTCAACTTCTTTTATAAATCTAATTATATTTTATTATAGAATAGGAATAAAAATTCTAATCCTATACTTATTATTATATTATAAAAAACTATACATGAAAAATTTGGTTGATACTGTTATTCGTTAGATTATATAATATAAAAGACGAAATATTTACTGAACTTGTTTTTTGGCATACACTGGTTTTACCGAATTACCCTTAAAATAAGTTTTACATAGTCACCCTTATTATAAATAATTACCCTATATTTTGAAAATAATTATATAGTCATTATATACACAATTCTCTCTGAAAGAATTATAACTCATCTATTCTACATATAATAGACGAATCTTTATTTTTTTTTGGTACGGTATATATTTATTGGTACACGCCTATTTTACCTAAAAAACTTCAATTTTATATACTTTTATAAAATTAACAATATTTTTCCGGTTTACCATATACAATGGAATTGTCTTGAATACACGCGAACTAGAGGTGGCCAAACGATCGGGCCGAGCGTGCCGGGCCGAATTTTTAGCGGGCCGGTTAAGTCACCATTAAACTCGTGAATGGCCCGTGAAGAACAACGGTCCATGCCGAGCCGGGCCGAACAATTAAAATAGTAAATCGTCAACGGCCCGCGAATTAAACGAATTATACGGTTCATTGATAAGACGTGAAGAAAGAGTTCCGTGCCGAATTATTCGCGATTCAACTCGCGAATTGGCGAATAAACCGGTTACTTTTTTCGGTTCTTCCACAGATATATATTATTTATTATTTATTTGTATTGTACTTACTTACCTTACTGACACATGGAGCACATGGATTAGCAGGTTTCCAAATTTTGAAAATTTATTTGTATACGTGGCATATAATAATGTAGATATCATAGTTGAAGATCTAGTAATTGTATTTCATTACAGAATTTAATTCATAGTTAAATGAAGTTGTAGGCGAATTATTCGGCACGTGGCGTGCCGAGCCGACTAAAGCAAACTCACCAATTCGTATACGTTCTGGCGGGCCGGTTCCTGGCCGATTCCGGGCAGGTTCCGGTTTCATAATTTCCTGTTCGTATTCGGTTCGTTATCCTACACAGTTTGTGCCGAATAATGACCCGACACGTGGCGATCCGAGTTAGACGATTTTTTGGTGAGCCGAATTGCGATTGTGCCGAGCCAAACCATTCGTTTGGCCAGCTCTAACGCGAACACACTTCGATTCGGTAATGAATTTATATTTGTATCATTGTTTACCTTCTTCAAGGAACTAGAAATTCTCGCACGCCCACCTCTTCTCTGGAGATTAAAGAAGAACACCAAGAAGAATACGATTCTTTTAATTTTGGCAGATCATATCTCTCAGGATTTATAAAATCTATATTATATTAAATATAATTATTTATAAATAATTTAAAATTGGATCTTATTTTTAAGATTATTATTTTTATTTATTTTAGGAAAAATATATCTATCTCTCAATACTATACTACTTTATAATAGACAAACATTAAAACTTTGGTTAGTCGGTTGTTCGGTCGATCAATTCTAATTATAATTGATATTTAGGTTAACTTCTCGCCAAATTTAAATTCTAATTTATATCGTACTCTATATTATTATAATTGATATTAAAATTATTTTATTTTATTAATATAAATTCTAATTTATTCAGATCTATATTACTCTAATTGATATTGAAGTTTACTTATTCTACTAATTTAATTTTTATTTAAATAAATTTTAAATAATCTTTATTATAACAAACAGTTTAATAATTTAATCAAACTGTAAAATAGATATTATTTGATATATTTCTCGGTGTAATGGTCTCTATAAAACAAAATAATTTACATTGTTTATTCGGCTTAAAAGAAAATTATACTATTTGATTTGGGGTAAAATATAAAGTAAACTAAATATAATTAGTTGTATTTAATTAATATAATGTGCCTCAGGTTGAGAAAAAATAATAAATACTATTGATCCGGCTAAAATATAAACTATTAAGCCGAGCTAAAACAAAATAATACATATTTATCGGGGCTATAAATTAAACAATTGAACCAAACTAAAATAAAATTAAAAATAAATTATAATTCGACCAAATCAAACAAAATTATATATACTATTAATCGAGATTAAAAAAAATTATCCTATTGATATGGGCATTAAAAAAATTAAATTCAAACTACAAATAATTAGTCAGATTTGGTAGGTGTAATGGATCTCGAATTAGAACAAAATAATATAAATTATTGATCTATATATAAAAAAATTAATTTATGACTGTTTTATATTTTTATTTGAACTGAACTTAGTTTTTATTAAAATTTGATTATTTATTTGTAAACACGTTCAATTATCAATAAAATTTTATCGTTTAATCAATAATACTATCTGTTTCAAATACCTCTTATTAAAAAAATTAAGAAACTATACGTGTAGTAATATGTTTATCATGAAATAATATTATTTACAAATTTTAAATAAATAAATTTAAGAATTTAATTCAAATTAAAATTTTAAAAAGAATATTAATATATAATAAAAGATTTTATTGCATCGCACATGATGGTGGTTGTTAGATATATTTGTGATGTCATATCTAATATGATTTTTGTTTAGTTTTCAGATCTTACTTAACAAGACAAATCAGTATTTAACAGGAAATCAGTACTTATACTGAAGTCAAAACTTAAGATATCAGAACTTAAGTTATCAGAACTTAAGTTATCAGGAGATATTTATCAAGAGATAATATCATGACTTAAGGAGACTTTCAGATAAGGAAGGCGGCTGATTGAAAGAAAAGAAGATCAAGACAAATATAAGAAGAGATATGCATGAAGAAGAATTCTATGAAGAATAGACTACTTGGAAGAAAATATAACTCATTGATATATATTAGGAAGCAGAATTGTATTCGATATCAATTAGAAGTTTATCTTGTAACTGTGTAGTATATAAACACAGGTATAGGGTTTACACTATATGTGTTATCTTAATCGAAATTATTATTCATTGTAACCCTAACAGCTCTCGTGATAATTTGTTCATCACTGAGAGAGGACAATTCCATATTGTAACAGAGTTTATTGTGTTGAATAAAATCTGTGTTCTGTTACTTGTGTACTTTAATTCGATTTGATTGTAGTAAACACTGTATTCAACCCCCTTCTACAGTGCGTGTGACCTAACAAGTGGTATCAGAGTAATTTGTTAGCATACATACAGTTTAAGATCCGAAATCAATCATGTCTGAAGAAACACAAACTCCAACCAAGCCCACCAAAACTGAAGAAACTCCAAAGACTAAAATCCATAATCGATATGAGACTATTAGGGTTCCCATTCTGAAACCATCTGAATATCCCATATGGAAGGTGAGGATGTCTATGTTTCTGGAAGCTACAGATCCAGAATACCTTGACAGAATCAATGAAGGACCACATAAGCCAACCAAGCTCTTTGTTGTAGTTACCGATCAGCCAGCACAGACAGTACCAAAGGAGAAAAGTGAATATACAGCTGAAGATATCTCATCTAGTGCTAAGGATGCAAATGTACGACATTTGCTGCATAGTGCCATTGATAATGTCATGTCAAACAGGGTAATCAACTGCAAGACTGCAAATGAGATATGGGATGCCTTGAAAACAAGATGTCAGGGAACTGATTCAATGAAGAAGAACAGGAGGACTATACTCACTCAAGAGTATGAGCACTGTGACTCAAAACCTGATGAGTCATTAACTAGATTATATGACAGATTTGTCAAACTCTTGAATGATCTGTCACTGGTGGACAAGGAATATGAACTTGAAGATTCAAATCTTAAATTCCTGTTAGCTCTTCCTGAAAGTTGGGATTTGAAGGCCACCACTATAAGAGACAACTATGTTCTTGATGAAACAACTCTTGATGAAATTTATGGGATCCTCAAGACTCATGAACTTGAGATGGAACAAAGAAGCAAGGGGAATGGAAGAAAGTCAAGGACAGTTGTTCTTAAGGATGAGGAGGATGTCCCCAAAGTAGCTGCCTCAAGAAAAGGCAAGGAAAAAGCTCTTATCACAAAGTCTGATACTGAGTCAACAAGTTCTGATAGTGATGATGACTCAGAAACTGAAAGCTTACCTGAGATGGATCCTGATGAAGAGATGATGAAGCTGTGTGCTCTTATGGTAAAAGGAATCACAAGGATTGCATACAGGAAATTCAGAAAGGGAAAGAAATTTTCCAGGGAAGGTGCAAGTTCTGATAAGAAGGGTTTCAGAAAATCTGAAGGCAAAGGAGGAAAGTCTGACAGAGGAGATTACTCAAATGTTAAATGCTACAGCTGTGGTGAGAAAGATCATATATCTCCTGATTGCAAGAAAGTGAAGAGTGACAAAGGCAAGGCACTTGTCACAAAGAAGAAAAGCTGGACAGACACCTATGATTCTGAAAATGAGGTGAACTATGCCTTAATGGCAAATGCTGATAACAGTTCTGATGCTGCTGAGTTAAAGGGCAAGAGGAAAAACATCCTAGTTCTGGACAGTGGATGTTCATGACATATGATTGGAAATAAAGCCCTGTTATCAGACTTTGTGGAGAAAGCTGGCCCATGTGTTTCTTATGGAGATGGCAACATGGGAAAAACTCTGGGATATGGCAATATCAATCTTGGGAATGTCATCATTGAAAAAGCAGCTCTTGTCTCAGGACTTAAACATAATTTGCTGAGTGTTAGTCAAATCTGTGACAGAGGTTATCATGTGGATTTCTTTGAAGAACACTGTGAAGTTGTAAGCAAATCTACATGCAAAGTTGTTCTGAAAGGATACAGGCATGGTAAAATTTATGAAGCCAAGCTTTCAACAAACTCTGATGGTTCTGCAATCTGTCTGTTAAGTAGAGCATCAATTGAAGAAAGCTGGAATTGGCACAAGAAACTCTCTCATTTAAATTTCAATAATATAAATGAACTAGTCAAGAAAGATCTTGTGAGAGGACTGCCAAAATCAGTATTTGCTCCTGATGGCCTTTGTGATTCATGTCAAAAGGCAAAACAAAGAAAATCTTTATTTAAGAGCAAGACTGAATCTTCAATTCTTGAGCCTTATCACCTACTACATGTTGATCTATTTGGTCCAGTGAATGTCATGTCTATTGCAAATATGCTATGGTCATAGTGGATGAGTTCACCAGATACACATGGGTGTATTACTTGCACACAAAAAGTGAAACTGCATCTATCTTGATTGATCATGTCAACAACTGGATAAATTGGTCAAAGACTCTGTGAAAATCATAAGAAGTGATAATGGCACTGAGTTCAAGAATTTGATTATGGAAGAGTTCTGCAAAGACCATGGAATAAAGCAGGAATTCTCTGCTCCTGGAACTCCACAACAAAATGGAGTTGTTGAAAGAAAGAATATAACTCTTATTGAAGCTGCACGAACTATGATTGATGAAGCAAAGTTACCAACCTATTTTTGGGTTGAAGCTGTGCAGACTGCTTGTTTTACTCAGAATGCAACACTTATCAACAAGCGTGGAAAGACACCATATGAGATGGTGAAGAAAAAGAAGCCAAATCTGAAGTATTTTCATGTATTTGGATGCAAGTGTTTTGTTCTTAAGACTCATTCTGAACAGCTATCCAAATTTGATCTAAAAGCTGATGAAGGAATTTTTGTTGGATATCCACTTTCCACAAAAGCCTTCAGTGTCTACAATTTAAGAATAAGGGTTGTCATAGAATCTATCAATGTCTCCTTTGACGATAAGAAGATTACTGGACTTGAATATTTCAATGATCATGATCAGCTGAGATTTGAAAATGAAGTTTTAAATTCTGATTCTGTTAATCATGACAGTCTAAATCCTGACAGTCTAAATCCTAATACTGCAAACTCTGATGGATTAAACTCTGATATTATTGAAACTGTGGTGACTACGCTAAAGCAAGATGCACCTGTGCAGGAGGGGCATATTGAAGATCCAACCACATCTCAAGAAGCATCAGAATCTACAATAGGCTCTTCAAGTTCTGATTCATCAAGTCCTGATGGACCAAGTTCTGATAATTCTGGAAACTCAAATTCTGATAATTCTGGAAACTCAAATACTGAAGGATCCAATTCAAAGAGCATAATTTCAGGGGGAGCATCAGAAAATGTTGATGGAGACAGCATGGATCATGGGGGATCATCCAGTTCTAGAGATAACCTTCCATCTGCAAGGAAGTGGACTAAAGCACATATACCTGACTTAATTATTGGAAATCCTGATGTAGGTGTCAGAACTAGAACAGCTACATCAAATGAATGTCTCTATCACTATTTTCTTTCTCAGACTGAACCAAAGAAAGTGGAAGAAGCTCTTCAAGATGCTGACTGGGTGCAAGCAATGCAGGAAGAGTTAAATGAATTTGAAAGAAATAAAGTCTGGACCCTAGTGCCAATACCAAAGAACAGATCTATTGTTGGTACACAGTGGGTGTTCAGAAATAAAACTGATAGTGATGGCATAATTACAAGGAATAAAGCAAGGCTGGTTGCAAAATGATACTCTCAATAGGAGGGAATTGATTATGATGAAACATTTGCACCACTTGCTAGATTGGAAGCCATAAGGATATTTTTGGCTTATGCTGCTCACAAAAAGTTTACAGTCTTTCAAGTGGATGTAAAAAGTGCTTTTCTTAATGGAGAATTAGAAGAAGAAGTATATGTTGAACAACCTCCAGGTTTCGTAAATTCAAAATTTCCTCGTCATGTCTACAGACTTGATAAATCACTTTATGGCCTTAAGCAAGCTCCAAGAGCATGGTATGAGATATTAGCTCAGTTTCTTCTAAAAAGTGAATTTAACAGAGGGACGATTAAAAAAACCTTATTCTATCTCAACCATGGAAATGACTTACTTTTGGTGCAGATATATGTTGATGATATCATTTTTGGTTCTACAAATGACAGACTTTGCAAAAGGTTTGCCAAACTGATGCACTCAAGATATCAAATGAGTATGATGGGAGAACTTAGCTATTTTCTGGACCTTCAAGTCAAGCAGAATGAAGAAGAACTTTTATTTGTCAATCTAAGTACACCAGAAATTTGTTGAAGAAATTTGGATTGCAAGATTGTTCAAGTGCATCCACTCCTATGGCCACTGTAACAAAATTGGATAAGGATACTGGTACATCAGTAGATATTACTGATTACAGAGGTATGATTGGCTCACTACTCTATCTAACTGCAAGTAGACCTGATATCATTTATGTTACCTGTCTTTGTGCAAGATTTCAAGCAGATCCAAGAGAACCTCACTTAATAGTTGTGAAAAGAATTTTCAAGTACCTTAAGGGTACAGCTGATCTGGGATTGTGGTATCCTAGAGAATCAGACTTTAAGCTAATAGGTTACTCAGATTCATATTTTGCAGGATGCAAAATTGACAAGAAAAGCACAAGTGGAAGCTGCCAATTTCTTGGAGGCAGATTGGTTTCTTGGTTTAGCAACAAACAGAAGTCAATTTCCACATCAACTGCAGAAGCAGAGTACATTGCTGTAGGAAGCTGTTGTGCACAGATTCTTTGGATGAAGAATCAGTTACTGGATTATGAGTTAACATATTCTAAAATCCCTTTTTACTGTGATAATCAAAGTGCTATTGCTATGACAGGTAATCCAGTTCAACACTCAATGACAAAACACATCAGAATTATGTATCACTTCATAAGGGAACATGTGGATGAAGGTACAGTGGAATTGCATTTTGTTCCAACAGATTAACAACTAGCAGATATCTTCACAAAACCCCTATGTGAAGCTACTTTTACAAGATTGATAAATGAACTTGGAATGGTTTCAGGTTTTTTCTCTAAATCTGCTTAGTTTATGTTCTGATACATCAGTCTTTATGATCAGTATTTACAGAAATTACTATCTTTGTGTATTATGTGCTTAATTAAAAAATTTCTAAGTGCTGATTGTTGTCTGATGTGAATTTCTAAACTCTGATAGTGATATGAATGTTTCTGTGACTATTTAAACCAATGAGGATAACTGTGCTAGATGCTGACTTAATAGTCTTTAATATACTAAAGATCCCATGTATGAAGTAATTGTTTATGTGGAAATCTTTTAACACAAGCAAATTCTGATACTGAGCTTAGTTGAAGTTTACTTTGTGTATCTTATTACTAAGTCAAAAACTAGAATAGTGTTTCTTATCTGTTAAGTTCTGATGTTATTAAATCTGATGGATGTACTAAGTGCTGATAAGCCTCACTTATCAAAAAGAAAAGAAAAGAAAAGAAATAAATATCAGGTACTCCTTTGAGATCAAGAGTAAAAATGTGGAAGGGAAGACCCAAGTGCATTGTTGGTATTAAGTAATATGCATTAAAAAAGCAAAATAAAATTTTCTTGGTGACTTTTTACATTCTTTGATTACTGGAGAAATACTCTTATAATAGCATAAATTCTGATAAGCAGTTGTGACTTACTTACACTGAGAAGCCACTGTAAAAAGAATTTCAAAAGATGCATAAAATGAGCACAAAACAGTTGAGGTGGACTCATGCATGAACTCATTCTATAGTAGACTTCAGAATAATGACAGATTTTGAGCAAAGTTCTTAGTTATGCCTTATTTCTAAGATGTACTGAAGTGAATCAGACTTTACTCTTTGTCTGATATTTAGCTTAATGCACACACATACACTCCATATGAATGATGAAAATTACTGTGGTGATAAATGTTGTTTTAGATGAACAGTTTAAGTGTCAGTTGCATAAATTCTGAGGACAAGTTCTGATGGAAGTTCTGATGATTAAGTTCTAATGTACCTATATCCGTATTTGTGTGAAGAATTACAGGAATAAACATTCACTTTTCGAGTAAAGGAGCCATATTCTGATGACTTTTAAATTCTGCTAATAATCAAGTTCTGATGCTGACGTGGCAGTATTTATTTACTTGGCTTATTTTTGGTCATTACTTGAACGATCATATTTTTACAGAATATTGGTTTATGTGAGATAAATCGGTCATAATCGTTATGGGTTAGTGGTTAACGTGTAGGTCCTGAAAAACTGCATGTGCACGGTAATTATTGCTTATTTTACATGCCCATTAACTCCTGCTCTAACCGTTTATTGACTGTTCACATGGTGCCAGGTGTAAAGTGTACCACATGCTTCAAAAATACAATTTTTGAGTGGAGAGAGTATATATATGAGAGATAAAAGATTTTTTCATCTTTTACTTACTTTTCTATTCTAAATCTCTTTTACTCTCTCTCTCTCTCTCTCTCTCTCTTATTTTCTGAAGTTGTTTTTCACTCAGGACTTTTCACAAACACTTTGCAAAAATTCTCTTACTCACTTAATTTCTTATAGAGATGGCACCAAAAGACGTACTCAAGTGCTGGAGTTCTGGAGAAACGGAGTATATGATGATGGTGGTGCTCAAGGGTCCCCAAGTATTATTTTTTCATCTGGGGAGGATGAGCATGTCGTGACATTGGCCATGGTTCGACAAGCACTGCAGCTGCCTGAGAACTGTGTTTATTCTACTGTTGAGGAGCCAGTTCTTCAAAACATGATGGCCAGTTTGGGGTATGAGAGGACATTGGCAAAGCTGGGTCAGTTGAAGAGATCTTATATAAGGAGGGAATGGAGTTTCTTCTTTGACCGCATAACCAAGGCTTTTGCAAACAAATGTTCTAATTTCGATGCAATCCCCATATTCAGCCAACAAATCGGGTATGCTCTCATTAACCGATCTGATTTTGATTATGCAAGTGTTGTCTTAGGTTTCATTGGGGATAGAATGACAGAAGACAGAAATACTGTTTACTTTGCTAGATTCTGTCAGCTTATTTATAGTTTTTGTTATGATGATAAGCCCCAATCAGCTAGTGAATTAATTCCATCATTCAGACTAGCTAAAAGAGCTTTTAATGACTTATTATCTACTGATAATAAGAAGGCGGTGTTAAGACCCCTCCAAGTTCCTTTATCTGTCAAACAAGCCTTAATAACCTATGATCCAGTTAAATACACTGAACTATATCCTGATGTCCAATCATCAGAACCTCAACCATCAGCACCTACCACCTCCACACAACCACCTCAAACTTCAGAACCACAACCATCAGCACATCCAGTGAAACCTTCATCTTTAAGACCAAAGTGGACAAAGAATGTACCTCAGTCTCAGTAGAAGAGGAGGATAATTATTCTGATAGATGAGTCAGATACTGAGGAACAGGTTCCCATATCAGAACCTGTTATTGTAGAAGCTGAGAAGGTCTCTTCTCAGAAAGATACTGTAACTGGGAGTTCTAGGCCTCTCAAAAGGCTTAGAAAGCTAAATCCTGATGATAAAACTCCTACAGTGTCTCCACCTTTGAAGAAAATGAAAAAGCAAAGAGCTCACAGGGACACAATTGAGTCAGATTCAGAAGATGAAGAAGCAGCTAAGGAAGGGGGTCAGGAATCTATGATCCCAACATAACCAATTATTATTGAATCACTTCCTTCTGCACAACCAGAAAATCCTCAAGACAGAGTGCCTACACCTCTTGTGTCACCTATAATTGAACAAGTACATACTGAAGACCCAGGTATAAGTGCTGAACTTGATATTCATAACTTGATTGTGCCTGAGGTTCTGTACTTGAAAGCTCCAGCAACTCAATTCACTCCACCAACAACACCAATTCAAGATGCTGATTTCAATGAAGATGTTCCAACTACACCAATTAAGAATCTGGATGATGAAAATCAGACTTTAGGTGGGCATCAAGATTTGGCTGTTGATCAAAACTTAGCTGCAGATCAGAATACTGTTGGTCTATCAGAGGATGCTGATACTGCTGGATCTATAAGTTCTGATGCTGATAATGCTGAAACTACTGGTGAAGCTGCTACTAATCTAGATGCTGATGCAGATGGTCCATCAGGACATGCACCTCAACAAACAGTTAATAAAGCTGATTTAGTCAAGAAGTTTGTTAGAGGGGAAGCACCAGTACCTTGGAGTGAAACTCCTAGAGGAAAGGAGTGGACTAAGGAATGGAACACAGTTAGTTTTGTTCCTTCTGAAAAGATTATTGCTGAGCATCTGGCAAAAGCTGATGAAATGCGGATAAATGATGATTTTAAGGCACAGCTGAGAGTTACTGCATTGAGTACTAGACACCTTCAAGGTCAACACTCAACAACTTATACCAAGGTGAATAAAATTCAAGATTCCATGATCCAGCAAGATATGAATGTGAAACTTGAAAAGAACAGATTTTTCAAGCCTGCATTTGACAGAATTGCCTACATTGAGAAAACTCAGGAGAAGCAACAAACTCAGATTAATGAAATTCTAAAGAATCAAGCTTCTCATCAAACTCAACTCAATGAGATCCAATCCTCAATGGAATTGCTTGTCTCTCTTCTTTTACCTGCTGATGCCAAAAATGGGGAGAAAGTGATTAAGTCCAAATGCAAATCTATTCAGACACTGAAGGGAAAGGATGATAGAAATGATGACCAGGGAAACTCTGATAAGGGTAGAGGTCATGGTCAAGGCAAAGTATTTTCATCAAGTAAAGCTAAAATTACAAGTCAAGGAACAAGTTCTGATACTGGGAGAAGAATAAGTTCTGATACTGGTAAAAGGATAAGTTCTGGTGAACATCTGGAACTTGATGAAGAAATTTCAAAGAAATTATTTCTTAAAGAAAATCCAGGAATGGACTTTGAGAGTCTAAAGGAAGAAGAATCTAGACTCAAAGCAGAAAGTGTCAAGACAAAATCTAAAGCTTCTGTTGTTGAAAAGAAACTTCCAAAGCTTAAGGGTATTGTGATAAAAGAAAGAACAAATTCTGAGGCAACCAAAGCTATATCATAAGTGGAAGTAGATCCAAGGGCAAAGAAAAAGTTGATGAACCTGTAAGGGTTTATATGCCAGTCATGGATGAAGAAATAACTGATGAAGAAGATGTTAGTCTTACTCTGATGAAAAAGAAGATTTCTCAAGCAACCTCTGACATGGCTCATGTTGTTCAAAGTCAAGATGTAGTAAGTTCTTATATGACAGTGAAGCAAGCAACCTATGACATAGCTCAAGTTGACTTGATATCAGAAGTTAATGAAAAGGAAACCTCTGACATTGCTCATGTTAAACCTTCAAAGATACTTCTACCAGGATTCACCAAAGCTCAACAGACTCAACCTTTGAAGACTACAACAAGTGGTTTTGAAGCAAGAGTTGTTACAGGAAAGGAAGCAAGAGATAAATCTGGATTGGGTAGTTCTGATGAAAGGAGAATACACAACACTACCAATGATCCAACTTCCTTAAGTGAACCAAGAGTAAGAGCAACTCCTGAAAGATTGAATCAACTTGAATCTGTACAAATGGTTTACCATTCTGTTTTAAAAGAACACATCATGTTATATTTTATGACAGATGGTAGGGTATTCCAGATCAGGAAGAATGCTATTCCACTGAAGTATTTTGAAGAACTGGAACATGTTCTATTTTTACTTCAAGTGAAAAATAGATTAACGGATGGTGTTGCATGTTATTTAAAGTCACAAATTCAAAGACAGGAGAAGCTTTACTCTATAAAGTCTGACAGCCCATACTTTCCCAAGTACAGAGATCACAAAGGTGATATTGTTGAAATGAAGCCTAACACTGCTAAGATCATAACTACTTTTCTGGGTTATAAGGCTGTGGAATTCAATCTAGAGTCTAACAAAGCATATCTGATCAGACTTGATCAAGACATAAGGAAAGCTAAAATAAATGATCTCAGGGCAGCTATTTTTCAAACTGGTGAAGATACAGCTGAATTGAAAATGCTAAAAGGAGGATGGTTAATGAACTTGAATATGCTGAGAGATGTCTTTTAAAGAATTATCTCAAAACAACTCCTAACATCATAGAGATCAGAAATTGAAGCCAAGTCGAAGATCTACAACTGCTTAAATTCTGAAGTATATACAGACTGAAGCTGATATCAAGCCTTGAGGATGGTAAAGCTATAAGGACTGTAAGTTATAGTTATCTAGTCAAATTCTCATGCATTTGTTCTTAATATTTTTGACATCATCAATTATCTCTTAAACTTGTATATTATGCTAATTTACAAGTTGGGGGAGATTGTTAGATATATTTGTGATGTCATGTCTAATATGATTTGTGTTTAGTTTTCAGATCTTACTTAACATGACAAATCAGTACTTAACTGGAAATCAGTACTTATACTGAAGTCAGAACTTAAGATATCAGAACGTAAGTTATCAGGAGATATTTATCAGGAGATAATATCAGGACTTAAGGAGACTCTTAGTTTCAGATAAGGAAGGCAGCTGATTGAAAGGAAAGAAGATCAAGACAAATACAAGAAGAGATATGCATGAAGAAGAATTCTATGAAGAATAGAATACTTGGAAGAGAAGATAACTGATTGATATATATTAGGAAGCATAATTGTATTTGATATCAATTAGAAGTTTATCTTGTAACTGTGTAGTATATAAACACAAGTATAGGGTTTACACTATATGTGTTATCTTAATCGAAATTATTATTCATTGTAACCCTAGCAGCTCTCGTGATAATTTGTTCATCACTGAGAGAGGACGGTTCCATATTGTAACAGAGTTTATTATGTTGAATAAAATCTGTGTTCTGTTACTTGTGTTCTTTAATTCGATTTGATTGTAGTAAACATTGTATTCACCCCCCTTCTACAGTGTGTGTGACCTAACAGTGGTACATATTACGAGTTGTCCCACGTCGTTTGTGGGAGAGGTAGTTTGCTAGAATATAAGCAGCCAGATAACTTCATTAATATGAGGTCTTTTGGGAGTTACCCAAAAATAAACCCTTGAGGGCTCGGTCCAAAGCGGACAATATAAATAATTCCATTAGTATGAAGCCTTTTTGGAGTGATCCAAAAATAAACATGTGAGGACTCGTCCCAAAGCGGACACTGTCATACTAGTGTGTAGTTAGGCCTGCTTAGCAAGCCCAACACATGTTCTTTAATAAATGTTAAATTTACCGAATTAACCATACTACATATTATATTCTGTTATATTTAAAACATAATAAATCAGTAGTTTAATTATTTCATCCTTATGCCCTTTTCACCGCTCATCTCCCGACACCCAAACCTCTCTCTATTCTTGATGCGACCGCGTTCGTGATTCACCATTCTTATCTATTTTTAATATGATTGTTGTTGCTAAATAACCATTAACTATGTGCATTTTCATTTAATTATTATATCCAGTATATTCAATTTATTCTAAAAAGTGTTGTGCAAGACATGCCTATACAATAACAAGACTAAGCCAATTTGACAACCCTAAGATTTAGTTGTTTGATAATCAACTTTGTATTTTATATTGTATTACTTGAGTTTGGAAAAATGGTTAAAGGATTAGACCCGAGTATTTTTTTGTAAACAGTTCAAGCCTAAAGAATAAACTCTGGAAGAAGATCAAGTTAGATCATGCCTCAGAGAAATGATACAGAAGCTTGAAGTTGAATAAATCTGTTCTATGAAAAATATACTAAGTCAAGATATTGACAAGTCACAGATCAAGCAATATAGAGAAGTCATTCGAGAACTCCGGAATGACTTATAGAGAAGTCCAAAATGTCTAATAGAGAAGTCTCAGAGATATCGATAAGTCAAATGAAGATATGAAGGTTGGAGATATCGACAAGTCATTTCTGCATGTACATAACTCAGAGATATCGATAAGTCAAAATGAAGATGTGAAGATTGGACATATCGACAGGTCAAATTATCAATAGAGATCTCTGAGATATCGACAAGTCAATTCTACATGTAGAGATCTCAGACATATCGACAAGTCATTTAGCATGCAAATATCAAGAGACCTCGACAAGTCAAATAAACCTATAGAGAACTCAGAGATCTCGATAAGTCATTATACTTATCGATCTCGATAAGTCATTATACTTATCGAGTTGTCACTTCTCTATAGAATAAACTGGAGATCTCGGTATGTCTCTCAAATATAGAATGCAAATAAATGAAGATTCAAGATTATCAGTCAACAAACAATCTATTAACTAGATTGAAAAGTCTACAAAGTAGCTGAGGAGAATACAAGATCAAGGGTCAAGATTAACTAGACAAAGGATGGCCACATACCTGCAAGATTCTGCACAAATTTGCTAAGCTATAAATGGAAATAGAAAAATGTTTCTTTAGAAAATAGTTTAGTACATTTTATTGATGAACCCAAATCTAAAGCAAGTGAGCATCATCTTATTGATGATTCGTTGGCCCACTTCCTATTTCTTTCTGAAGCTATTGGGAAATCTGTGCAGAATCTCAAATCAATCACCACAGATTCTACACTAGTTTCAACTCCTAACTCTATCATTTCTACTCTCTCGACGAATATTCCTCATCCGTCGATAAGTGATTGTCTCTCGACGGATAAGCTTCACAGCAATTATCCGTCGACATTCACAACTGCTATTTCGACGGATATATCTCATCCGTTGAAAGTCTCTACACAACTTGAAATTTCTAAACATGTTACTAGTATAGATGAATTAGTGGTTGTTCAATCACTCTTAGGATTGGGGGAAGGGAATGACTTGAGTGAGAGGCTGAGTTGCTCTCAGGAAAAAGGAGAGGAAAAGAGTGAACAAATGCATGCTATTTTTTCCAGCATGGCAAAAGTGAGTGAGAGGAGTCCCATCTTAGATGTTGAAGGTGAGGGTGGGGAGCCAAGGGGAGCCCTTACTGCAACAAAAGAGAGACACTGAGAAAAAAGCAGGTCCAGAAGAATGGGAAGATCCCACTGCTAGTGAGTTAAAGGATGTCAATGATGCAGAAAAGAAGCAACTATTTCAGCAAGAATATCAAGTTGTTTTATATTCTGTCTCTTTTGATGCTGAGACATTTACTCATCCTGTTCCAGCATATCAAATTCTAGATGGACAGGGCAATGAGGATGATGAGAGGATTCTAAACTTAGTGCATGCTACAGCTTCTATGCTAAGGGCAAATGATGCAATCAATTCACTTCCTTTTACAGCTGGTGATAATTTTGACTATCCTTCTGGTGCCTCTGGTGGTTCTATTGGTGATGACTCTCTTGGAGAGGATGCTGAAGAGGTAGGCAGGAACATAGGGGGAGAAGCAGAAACTCCAGCTTGGATATTTACAAAGGACTGCAACTATCATCACTTCAAATCCACCTTGTTCAAACTTATTCATCAAACTCAAGCTGCCATTTAAGACACCAATAATGCCATCACCAAAAGTCTTCTTCAAGCCCATCTAGAGTCTCTACAGTTCCACAAAATTCAAGGTCTCCAACATAATCAAATTGTAGATGAACTGAAGCATGATATTGAGCAAGTCAAGGTGGATATCTCTAAGAGATTGGTTGCCAAACTTCCTGATTCTACAATGATTAGCTTAAACCAAAACCTCAGGAAAAATCATGACTTGAATTGGAAAGTTGAGGATTTAGGTTCATGACTATCAAAAGTGGAGAACTCAGTTGCTCAAATTCTTTGAAATCAACAAACTCAAACTCAACTACTACAACAACTGGTGGCTGCTCAAAATTCCAACCCTGCTTTACTTGATGATAACAAAAGGGGGGAGAATTAATGTTATGCATTTACAAGTCAGTAAAGTAATTGTTCCAGCCATTATCTTCTCAAAACCACAAGTGTTAGATAGTATTGATCTAATCAACATAGCAGGAGGTAAACTCAAGCTGAAAGAACAAAGGCAGAAAATTGATGAGAAGATTGAAAAGGTATTTTGTCCAATTGCAAATCAAGAGAAATATGTGAAACACTTCACTCATTTGAGACAAATTCCAATAAGTGAAATGAGATTGGGGAATATAAAAAGGGGTCAAACATCATCTAGAAGACATCAAAAAACCACTGTGATTTTGAAGACCAAGAATCACTCATCAAAACATTGAAGAAAAAATCCAATTAACCTAGTCTATGCAACTCCTCAACCTGATGAAAAGAAGTTGCTTGGTCACTCCATTGCAAATCACAAGGATCCAAGAGACTCAGTCTTGAAGAAAAGAATAGCAAAGATTTACAGGCATGGCAAACTGATTTGTGTGATTGTTGGACATCTCCAATTTGGAGAAGCCAAGAAAGAAGAAAAATTGAGGCTTAAGTATCAGAAAAGGCAGGTTGCCTTAGAAGCTAAGAAACAAGTTGAAAAACTTACTACCAAGTCAGAAAGTGAGAAGCCTGCCATCATAACTGAAACTGAAATGGAGGAACCAAAGCAGAAATATGTAAAAAGAATAAAGGAAAGAGCCAAAAGGAAGCTGGTATTTTGTTTGATATATTTGTGATGTCATGTCTAATATGATTTGTGTTTAGTTTTCAGATCTTACTTAACAGGACAAATCAGTACTTAACTGGAAATAAATACTTATAATGAAGTCAGGACTTAAGATATCAGAACTTAAGTTGTCAGGACTTAAGTTATCGGGAGATATTTATCAGGAGATAATATCAGGACTTAAGGAGACGTTCAGATAAGGAAGGCGGCAGATTGAAAGGAAAGAAGATTAAGACAAACATAAGAAGAAATATGCATGGAGAAGAATTCTATAAGGAATAGAATACTTGGAAGAAAAGATAACTGATTGATATATATTAGGAAGCAGAATTGTATTCGATATCAATTAGAAGATTATCTTGTAACTGTGTAGTATATAAACATAGGCATAGGGTTTACACTATAGGTGTTATCATAATCGAGTTTATTATTCATTATAACCCTAGCAGCTCTCGTGATAATTTGTTCATCACTGAGAGAGGACAGTTCTTTATAACAGAGTTTATTGTGTTGAATAAAATCTGTTTTCTGTTACTTGAGTTCTTATATTCGATTTGATTGTAGTAAATACTGTATTCAACCCCCTTCTACAGTGTGTGTGACCTAACAAGTGGTATCAGAGCAATATGTTAACATGCATACAGTAAAGATCCAAAAACAATCATGTCTGAAGAAGTACAAACTCCAACCAAGCCCACCAAAACTGAAGAAACTCCAAAGACTCAAATCCATAATCGATATGAGACTATAAGGGTTCCCATGCTGAAGCCTTCTGAGTATCCCATATGGAAGGTGAGGATGTCTATGTTTCTGGAAGCTACAGATCCAGAATACCTTGACAGAATCAATGAAGGACCACATAAGCCAACCAACTCTCTGTTGTAGTTGCAGATCAGCCAGCACAGACTGTACCAAAGGAGAAAAGTGAATATACAACTGAAGATATCTCATCGATTGCAAAGGATTCAAAGGTAAGACATTTGCTGCACAGTGCCATTGATAATGTCATGTCAAATAGGGTAATTAACTGCAAGACTGCAAAGGAGATATGAGATGCTTTGGAGACAAGATGCCAGGAAACTGATTCAATTAAGAAGAACAGGAGGACTATACTCACTCAAGAGTATGAGCACTTTGACTCAAAACCTGATGAGTCATTGACTGGTTTATATGATAGATTTGTCAAACTCTTGAATGACCTGTCACTGGTGGATAAGGAATATGATCTTGAAGATACTAATCTCAAATTCCTTTTAGCTCTTCCTGAAAGTTGGGATTTGAAGGCCACAACTATAAGAGACAACTATGCTCTTGATGAAACTACTCTTGATGAAATTTATGGTATGCTCAAGACTCATAAACTTGAGATGGATCAAAGAAGCAAGAGGCATGGGAGAAAGTCAAGGACAGATGCTCTTAAGGCTGAGGAAGAATTCCCTAAAGTGGTTGTCTCAAAGAAAGGCAAAGGAAAGGCTCTCATCACAAAGTCTGATACTGAGTCATCAAGTTCTGATAGTGATGAGGATTCAGAAACTGAAAGTCTATCTGAGATGGACCCTGATGAAGAGATGATGAAGTTGTGTGTTCTTATGGTGAAAGGAATCACAAAGATTGCATACAGGAAATTCAGAAGGGGAAATAAATTTTCCAGGAAAGGTGCAAGTTCTGATAAGAAAGGTTTCAGAAAATCTGAAGGCAAAGGAGGAAAGTCTGACAGAGGAGATTACTCAAATGTCAAATGCTACAACTGTGGTGAAAAAGGCCACATATCTCCTGATTGCAAGAAAGAAAAAAGTGACAAAGGCAAGGCTCTTGTCACAAAGAAGAAAAGCTGGACAGACACTTCAGATTCTGAAAGTGAGGTGAACTATGCCTTGATGGCAAATGCTGATAAAAGTTCTGAAGCTGCTGAGTTAAAGGTACCTCAAACAACTTATATTTTCTATACTGATGATATAACTGAGGTGAGAAGATATCTTAAAACCATGTTCATTAGTTATAGAGATCAAACTTTAACATGTGAAAGATTAACTTCTGAAAATCTTGCTTATAAAAAGAGGAATGATTATTTAGAAAAAGAGTTAGTTATATTCCATCAAACTCATAAAGATAGAGATGATGATTTCTATATTAGAGATGAAGTGCTTAAAATGAATGAACCTCTAAAAACTGAGTTAGAAAAGGAAAGAGAGATTATCAGGACTTGGACTAACTCTGACAGAATAACTCAGAATCTGTTAAGTAGTGGAAACTGGAAAGAGGGCTTAGGTTATGGAGATGATAAGAATGATAAAGGAACTATAGAAATTGAGCCTATAGTTGTTAAACAAAAGCCAAAGGTAAATCATGTTAAGTTTGTAGATGTAAAGTCTGATATTGATAAATCAGAAATAAAAGAGAAATTAACTTCCGACAAACCAAAACAGGATAAGCCAACTGAAGTTAACATAGGCTTAATGACAAAGAAGCAGCTTAAGCATAAGCTGAAAGATGTTAAGAATGTAAACAAGGTAAAGCCACCTAGGAAAAATAGGAAGGGAAAAGTAGGTGTGAATAAAAGCAATGATTATAAGCCTGTTCCTAATGCTCCTAGAAAGAAATGTTATAACTATGGAAATTCTAACCATCTGGCTTCTTTTTACAGGAAGAATAAGAACATAAACTCCATACCTTCAAAATCAGGAGTTAAGAGTCAGTCTGTTAGATATAGGCCACAAAATCCTTGTTTTCATTGTGGTAGTTTATGGCATTCCATTTATACTTGTAAGGAATATCATAGTTTGTACTATGATTATTATCAAATAAAACCTTTTTTTAAAGAAAGTTAGCATTATTCCTTCTAGTGTAAGTTCTGATGCAAAGTCGGATATTGCAAATTATGATAAGAAAACTGTTAACATAAATTCTGATGCTAAATCTGCTGCAAATGTTAATAAACTTAATAAGGCCAAAGGATCCAAGCAAGTCTGGGTCCTTAAAACTAATCATTAGTGGTCTTTGTGATTGCAGGGCAACATGAAAAACATCTTAGTTCTGGAAAGTGGATGTTCAGGACATATGAATGGAGCCCTGCTATCATATTTTGTGGAGAATGCTGGCCCAGGTGTTTCTTATGGATATGGCAACATGAGAAAAACTCTGGGATATGGCAATATCAATCTTGGGAATGTCATCATTGAAAAAGTAGCTCTAGTCTCAGGACTTAAACACAATTTGCTGAGTGTTAGTCAAATCTGTGACAGAGGTTATCATGTGGATTTCTTTGAAGAACACTGTGAAGTTGTAAGCAAATCTACAGGAAAAGTTGTTCTGAAAGGATACAGGCATGGTAACATTTATGAAGCCAAGATTTCAACAAGTACTGATGGTTCTGCAATATGTCTGTTAAGTAGAGCATCAATTGAAGAAAGCTGGAATTGGCATAAGAAACTCTCTCATTTAAATTTCAACAATATAAATGAACTAGTCAAGAAAGATCTTGTGAGAGGACTGCCAAAATCAGTATTTGCTCCTGATAGCCTTTGTGATTCATGTCAAAAGGCAAAACAAAGAAAATCTTCATTCAAGAGCAAGACTGAATCTTCAATTCTTTAGCCTTATCACCTACTACATATTGATCTATTTGGTCCAGTGAATGTCATGTCTATTGCAAAGAAGAAATATGCTATGGTCATAGTGAATGAGTTCACCAGATACACATGGGTGTATTTCTTGCACACAAAAAGTGAAACTGCATATATCTTGATTGATCATGTCAAGCAACTGGATAAATTGGTTAAAGACTCTGTGAAAATCATAAGAAGTGATAATGGCACTGAGTTCAAGAATTTGATTATGGAAGAGTTCTGCAAAGACCATGAAATAAAGCAGGAATTCTCTGCTCCTGGAACTCCACAGCAAAATGGAGTTGTTAAAAGAAAGAATAGAACTCTTATTGAAGCTGCACGAACTATGCTTGATGAAGCAAAGTTACCAACCTATTTTTGGGCTGAAGCTGTGCAGACTGCTTGTTTTACTCAGAATGTAACACTTATCAACAAGCATGGAAAGACACCATATGAGATGGTGAAGAAAAAGAAGTCAAATCTGAAGTATTTTCATGTGTTTGGATGCAAGTGTTTTGTTTATAAGACTCATCCTGAACAGCTATCCAAATTTAATCTAAAAGTTGATGAAGGAATTTTTGTTTGATATTCACTTTCCACGAAAGCCTTCAGAGTCTACAATTTGAGAACAAGGGTTGCCATGGAATCCATCAATGTCTCTTTTGATAATAAGAAGATTACTGTACTTGAAGATTTCAATGATTATCATTAGCTGAGATTTGAGAATGAAGTAAATCCTGATAGTCTAAATCCTGACAGTCTAAATCCTGATACTGCAAACTCTGATGGGTTAAACTCTGATGTTATTGAAACTGTGGTGACTATGCCAAAGGAAAATGCACATGTGCAGGGGGAGGATATTGAAGATTCAACCACATCTCAAGAAGCATCAGAATCCAGAACAGGCTCTTCAAGTTCTGATTCATCAAGTTCTGATGGGCCAAGTTCTGATAATTCTGGAAACTCAAATTCTGAAGGATCCAACTCAGAGAGCATAATTTCAGGGGGAGCATCAGAAAATGTTGATGGAGACAACATGGATTATGGGGGAGCATCCAGTTCTAGAGATAACCTTCCATCTGCAAGGAAGTGGACTAAAGCACATACACCTGACTTGATTATTGGAGATCCTGAAGCAGGTATAAGAACTAGAACAATAACATCAAATAAATATCTCTATCACTCTTTTCTTTCTCTGACTGAACTAAAGAAAGTGGAAGAAGCACTTCAAGATGCTGATTGGGTGCAAGGAATGCAGAAAGAGTTAAATGAATTTGAAAGAAATAAAGTCTGGACCCTAGTGCCAAGACCAGAGAACAGATCTATTGTTGGTACAAAGTGGGTGTTCAGAAACAAAACTGATAGTGATTGCATAATTGTAAGGAATAAAGCAAGGCTGGTGGCAAAAGGATACTCTCAATAGGAGGGAATTGATTATGATGAAATATTTGCACCACTTGCTAGATTGGAAGCCATAAGGATATTTTTGGCTTATGCTGCTCATAAAAAGTTTACAGTCTTTCAAATGGATGTAAAAAGTGCTTTTCTTAATGGAGAAATAGAAGAAGAAGTATATGTTGAACAACCTCCAGGTTTTGTAGATTCAAAATTTCCTCATCATGTCTACAGACTTGATAAAGCACTTTATGGCCTTAAGCAAGCTCCAAGAGCATGGTATGAGATATTAGCTCAGTTTCTTCTGAAAAGTGGATTTAACAGAGGGAGTATTGACCAAACCTTATTCTATCTCAACCATGGAAAGGACTTACTTTTGGTGCAGATATATGTTGATGATATCATTTTTGGTTCTACAAATGACAGACTTTGTGAGAAGTTTGCCAAGCTGATGCAGTCAAGATATCAAATGAGTATGATGGGAGAACTTAGCTATTTTCCGGGCCTTCAAGTCAAGCAGAATGAAGAAGGAACTTTTATTTGTCAATCTAAGTACACCGGAAATTTGTTGAAGAAATTTGGAGTGCAAGATTGCTCAAGTGCATCCACTCCTATGGCCACTGCAACAAAATTGGATAAGGATACTGGTACATCAGTAGATATTACTGATTATAGAGGTATGATTGGCTCACTACTCTATCTAGCTGCAAGTAGACCTGATATCATATATGCTACCTGTCTTTGTGCAAGATTTCAAGCAGATCCAAGAGAACCTCACGTAACAGATATGAAAAAAATTTAAGTACCTTAAGGGTACATCTGATCTGAGATTGTGGTATCCTAGAGAATCAGACTTTAAACTAATAGGTTACTCAGATGCAGATTTTGCAGGATGCAAAATTGACAGGAAAAGCACAAGTGGAAGCTGCCAATTTCTTGGAGGCGGATTAGTTTCTTGGTTTAGCAAGAAACAAAAGTCAATTTCCACATCAACTGCAGAAGCAGAATACATTGCTGCAGGAAGCTGTTGTGCACAGATTCTTTGGATGAAGAATCAGTTACTGGATTATGGGTTAACATATTCTAAAATCCCTATTTACTGTGATAATCAAAGTGCTATTGCTATGACAGGTAATCCAGTTCAACACTCAATGACAGAGCACGTCAGTATTAGGTACCACTTCATAAGGGAACATGTGGATGAAGGTACAGTGGAATTATATTTTGTTCCAACAGATCAACAACTCACAAAACCACTGTGTGAAGCTACTTTTACAAGATTGGTAAATGAATTTGGAATGGTTTCAGGTTCTTTCTCTAAATCTGCTAAAGTTTATGTTTTGATACATTAGACTTTATGATCAGTATTTACAGATATTACTATTTTTGTGTATTCAGTGCTTAAATTGAAATTTTCTAAGTGCTGATTGTTGTCTGATGTGAATCTCTAAACTCTGATAGTAATATGAATATTTCTGTGACTATTCAATCCAATGAGGATAACTGTGCTAGATGTTGACCTAGTAGTCTTTCATATACTAAAGATTCCATGTATGAAGTAATTGTTTATATGGAAGTTTTTAACACAAGCAAATTTTGATACTGAGCTTAGTTGAAGTTTACTTTGTGTATCTTATTACTAAGTTAAAAACTAGAATAGTGATTCTTATCTGTTAAGTTCTGATGTTAGTATATCTGATGGAT
This sequence comes from Apium graveolens, assembly GCF_009905375.1. NCBI lineage: Eukaryota > Viridiplantae > Streptophyta > Magnoliopsida > Apiales > Apiaceae > Apium > Apium graveolens. The sequence goes on from NC_133657.1 coordinate 3,748,283, forward strand.
GTACTAAGTGCTGATAAGCCTCACTTATCAAAAGAAAAAGAAAAGAAATAAAAATCAGGTACTCCTTTGAGATCTAGAGTAAAAATGTAGAAGGAAAGACCCAAGTGCATTGCTGGTATTAAGTAATATGCATTAGAAAAGCAAAATAAAATTTTCTTGGTGACTTTTCACATTCTCTGATTACTGGAGAAATACTCTGATAATAGCATAAATTCTGATAAGCAGTCGTGACTCACTTACACTGAGAAGCCACTGTAAAAAGAATTTCAAAAGATGCATAAAATGAGCACAAAACAGTTGAGGTGGACTCATGCATGAACTCATTCTATAGTAGACTTCAGAATAATGACCGATTTTGAGCAAATTTCATAGTTATGCCTTATTTCTAAGATGTACTGAAGTGAATCAGACTTTACTCTTTGTCTGATATTTAGCTTATTGTACACACATACACTCCATATGAATGATGAAAATTACTACGGTGATAAATGTTGTTTTAGATGAACAGTATAAGTGTCAGTTGCATAAATTCTGAGGACAAGTTCTGATGGAAGTTCTGATGATTAAGTTCTGATGTACCGATATAAGTATTTGTGTGAAGAATTACAGGAATAAACATTCACTTTTCGAGTTAAGGAGCCATATTCTGATGACTTTTAAATCCTGATAATAATCAAGTTCTGATATTGACGTGGTTGTATTTATCTACTAGGTTTATTTTTGGTCATTACTTGAACGATCATATTTTTACAGAATATTTGTTTATGAGAGATAAAGCAGTCATAATCATTTCTTTAGTGGGAACAGTTTTTTTTTAAACTGAACGTGTAATGTAATTATTACTTATTTACCGTGCCCATTAACTTTTGCCTTAACTGCTGCATGCCTGACAGGTGTAAAGGTCTGTTCCACTTCTTATTAACTGCTGTCACGTAGGTTTACCATTTTGTTTTGAAAGAAGACATCATATTATACTTTATGACAGATGAGAGGGTATTCCATATCAGGGAGAATGTAATTTCATTGAAGTATTTTAAAGAACTGGAACATGTTCTATTTCTGCTTCAAGTTAAAAACAGTTCAACCATGTGGTGCTGCAGGGTGTTTAAAGTCAAATATTTAAAGACAGAAGAAGCTTTACTCTGTAAAGTCAAATATTTAAAGACAGAAGAAGCTTTACTCTGTAAAGCCTAATACTGCTAAAATTATAACTACATTTTATGGTATTAAGGGACTTGAATTCAATCCAGAGTCAAGCAGAATGAAGAAGAAACTTTTATTTGTCAATCTAAGTACACCGGAAATTTGTTGAAGAAATTTGGAATGCAAGATTGCTCAAGTGCATCCACTCCTATGGCCACTGCAACAAAATTGGATAAGGATACTGGTACATCAGTAGATATTACTGATTACAGAGGTATGATTGGCTCACTACTCTATCTAGCTGCAAGTAGACCTGATATCATATATGCTACCTGTCTTTGTGCAAGATTTCAAGCAGATCCAAGAGAACCTCACGTAATAGATATGAAAAAAAATTCAAGTACCTTAAGGGTACATCTGATATGAGATTGTGGTATCCTAGAGAATCAGACTTTAAGCTAATAGGTTACTCAGATGCAAATTTTGCAGGATGCAAAATTGACAGGAAAAGCACAAGTGGAAGCTGGCAATTTCTTGGAGGCGGATTAGTTTCTTGGTTTAGCAAGAAACAAATGTCAATTTCCACATCAACTGCAGAAGCAGAATACATTGCTGCAGGAAGCTGTTGTGCACAGATTCTTTGGATGAAGAATCGGTTACTGGATTATGGGTTAACATATTCTAAAATCCCTATTTACTGTGATAATCAAAGTGTTATTGCTATGACAGGTAATCCAGTTCAACACTCAATAAAAGAGCACGTCAGTATTAGGTACCACTTCATAAGGGAACATGTGGATGAAGGTACAATGGAATTATATTTTGTTCCAACAGATCAACAACTAGCAGATATCTTCACAAAACCACTGTGTGAAGCTACTTTTACAAGATTGGTAAATGAACTTAAAATGGTTTCAGGTTCTTTTTCTAAATCTGTCAAAGTTTATGTTTTGATACATTAGACTTTATGATCAGTATCTACAGATATTACTATTTTTGTGTATTATGTGCTTAAATTGAAATTTTCTAAGTGATGATTGTTGTTTGATGTGAATCTCTAAACTCTGATAGTGATATGAATATTTCTGTGACTATTCAATCCAATGAGGATAACTGTGCTAGATGCTGACCTAGTAGTCTTTAATATACTAAAGATCCCATGTATGAAGTAATTGTTTATGTGGAAGTCTTTTAACACAAGCAAATTCTGATACTGAGCTTAGTTGAAGTTTACTTTGTGTATCTTATTACTAAGTCAAAAACTAGAATAGTGATTCTTATATGTTAAGTTCTGATGTTAGTAAATTTGATGGATGTACTAAGTGCTGATAAGCCTCACTTATCAAAAGAAAAAGAAAAAAAATAAAAATCAGGTACTCCTTTGAGATCTAGAGTAAAAATGTGGAAGAAAAGACCCAAGTGCATTGCTGGTATTAAGTAATATGCATTAGAAAAGCAAAATAAAATTTTCTTGGTGACTTTTCACATTCTCTGATTACTGGAGAAATACTCTGATAATAGCATAAATTCTGATAAGCAGTCGTGACTCACTTACACTGAGAAGCCACTGTAAAAAGAATTTCAAAAGATGCATAAAATGAGCACAAAACAGTTGAGGTGGACTCATGCATGAACTCATTCTATAGTAGACTTCAGAATAATGACTGATTTTGAGCAAATTTCATAGTTATGCCTTATTTCTAAGATGTACTGAAGTGAATCAGACTTTACTCTTTGTCTGATATCTAGCTTATTGTACACACATACACTCCATATGAATGATGAAAATTATTGTGGTGATAAATGTTGTTTTAGATGAACAGTATAAGTGTCAGTTGCATAAATTCTGAGGACAAGTTCTGATGGAAGTTCTGATGATTAAGTTCTGATGTACCCATATCAGTATTTGTGTGAAGAATTACAGGAATAAACATTCACTTTTCAAGTTAAGGAGCCATATTCTGATGACTTTTAAATCCTGATAATAATCAAGTTCTGATGTTGACGTGGCTGTATTTATCTACTTGGTTTATTTTTGGTCATTACTTGAACAATCATATTTTTATAGAATATTGGTTTATGTGAGATAAAGCAGTCATAATCATTTCTTTAGTGGGAACAGTTTTTTTTTAAACTGAACGTGCAATGTAATTATTACTTATTTACCGTGCCCATTAACTTTTGTCTTAACTGCTGCATGCCTGACAGGTGTAAAGGTCTGTTCCACTTCTTATTAACTGCTGTCACGTAGGGTGTCTAAGTAAAAGAAATAAAAGATTCATTTTTATTCTACTTTCTCTCTCTATTTTCTTATTCTCTCTCACATTTTCTGACGGTTTTCTTTACATACATTTTCTGAAACACCTTATAGGCACTCTAATTTCTCATTTATTTCTGATGGCGCCCAAAGATTTAATTGTTGATGGAGCCAAGTTTGTACCAAATAACTATGCTGCAATCTTAAATAAGGCTGGAGCTCCATCAGATTTGCATTTTGTGCAAGATTTATTAGCTCATAGTGAGATTGGGTATGCTTTGACCCAACCTCAAACTATTTCAAGTTAACAAGTGCTGACATTTTGGAGAACTGGGTTTTTTGATGATGGTGGTGCTACTGGTACTCCAAGCATCGTTTTCATATCAGGAGATGTCGAGCATGTGGTTACTCCTGGAGCAGTTCGTAAAGCTCTTCAATTACCTGAATGATGCACATTCTCAACAGTGGAGGATCCTGTCTTACAGCAGCTCATGGCCAGTTTGGGCTATGAGAAAAGTTTGGGAAAGCTGGGTCAACTAAAAAGAGAAAATATCAGAAAGGAATGGAGCTTTTTCTTTGATTGTATCACTAAGGCATTCGCCAATAAGTCCTCCAATTTTGATGTTATTCCCATCATGAGTCAGCAAATCGGGTATGCCCTTATTCATCAAACTCATTTTGATTTTGCAAGTGTTGTGCTAGGTTTCATAGGGGATTGGATGACAGATGATAGGAATGTAGTATACTTTGCTAGATTCTATCAACTTATATATACTTTCTGTTGTGATGATGAACCCCAACCTACCAGTAATTTAATTCCACCCTTTAAGCTTGCAAAAAGAGCTTTTAATGATCTGTTAAATGCTGACATTAAGAAACAAGTGCAAAGACCCTTACAGATTCCTCAGTTAGTAAAACAGATCTTGGTAAATGTTGATCCACAAACATACACATTTGTTTACCCTGATGTTCAACCCACCAACATATCACAACCAACTCAACAGCCATCAGAACCTACCATCTCTCACCAACCTCAAACTTCTCAACCTCAACCCTCCATCAGGACATATTTCAAACCATCACAGTCATCTCAACCTCAACCATCAGCAAATTCAGTGAAGCCTTCATCTTCCAAACCCAAGAGGACTAAGCTCAGACCCAACAGAAGAGAAGGAAAATTGTTCTGAGAGATGAGTCATACAATGAGGAACAAGTTCCTATATCGGAACCTGTTGTTTTAGAAGCTGAGAAGATTTTTTCCCAGAAAGATAATGAAACTGGGAGTTCTAGGCCCCTCAATAGGCTTAGAAAGCTAAATACTGATGATGAAACTCCCAAAGTCTCTAATTCTGCAAAGCGACTTAAGAAGCAAAGAGCCAGGAGGGCTATAAGTGTATCATCACACTCTGAAGATAATCTGAAAGCAGCTAAGGAAGGGGGTCAGGAATCTCTGATCCCAACAGAACCTATAGTCATTGAATTACTTCCGACTGCTGAATCAGCTCAAAAGTCTCCTATTCAAAAATAAGAGGATATTCCAGAGACAGTGTCTACACCTCCTGTGTCTCCAATAAGTGATCCAGTTAAGGGTGTACACGTTTTGGCCAACCCGACCAATCCAAACCGAACCGACCCTATTTCGGCCGAACCAAACCGATTTTTTTCAACCCGATATATAGTTGGGTTGAAAAAATGTCAACCCGATTTAATTGGGTTGGATATGGTTTTCGATTATTTTAAACCAATCCAACCCAACCCGATTAAAATATATATGTACATGCTAATAAGTTAATCCAAAATTATGTTTAGGCCATTTACATAGATCCATATATCTTTGACTCTAAATGTAACTTATAACCTCCATGTTCATAGTTCATTTCGTAACAACAATAGATGTTTGATTAGTATTATATTTTTTGCATTTATGATTCATTCCAATATTTAAAGCGTAAGCAATATTATTAGTACTTTTGATGTCTAAAATTAGATGCTTAAGACTATTCAATATGGAGAATTGTAATATTGTTTTGAACTATTTTAAAGTATTTTAAACTTTGAAACCTTATGTTTTATTAAAAAATTTTAAATTAATTTTGTATATTTAATAAACCGATCAAACTGATCCAAACCGAACCAAACCGAAGTATACAAATTGGTTTGGGTTACAAATTTAAACGGTTTGGGTTGGGTTGAAATTTTGAAAACTCGAATTAATTGGGTTGGGTTGCTAAATTCTCCCAACCCGCCCAACCCGATCCGTGTACACCCCTAGATCCAGTGCATACTGAAGACCCAGGTACAAGTGCTGAAATTGATATTCATAACTTGATTGTGCCTGAGGTTCTGTACTTGGAAGCTCCACCAACTCAACCCACTCCACCAGCAACACCAATTCAAGATGCTGATTTCAATGAAGATGTTCCAACTACACCAATTTTGAATCTGGATGATGAAAATCAGATTTTAGGTGGGCATCAAGATTTGGCTGTTGATCAGAACTTAGATGCAGATCAGAACTTAGAGGATGATGTTAAAGCCTCTATAGCCTCACTTACTGTCATTTTATCAGAGGATGTTGATATTGCAGGCTCTGTAAGTTCTGATGCTGATAATGCTGAACTTACTGGTGAAGCTGTTGAAAATGTAGATGCCGATGCAGCTGGTCCATCTGGACATGCACCTCAACAAGCTCCATGTAAAGCTGATTTGATCAAGAAGTTTGTTAAGGAGGATGCACCAGTACCTTGGAGTGAAACTCCTAGAGGAAAGGAGTGGACTAAAGAATGGAACTCAGTTAGTTTTGTTCCTACTGAAAAAATTCTTGCTGAGCACCTTGCCAAAGCTGATTAAATGTTGATAAATGATGATTTCAAAGCACAGCTGAGAGTTACTGTAATGAGTACAAGGCACATTCAAGGTCAACACTCCATAACTCATGACAAGGTGAATAAAATTCAAGAATCTTTGATCCAGTAAGATATGAATATAAAATTAGAAAAGAACAGGTTTTTCAAGCCAGCCTTTGACATAATTGGTATATTGAAAAAACTCAGGAGAAGCAACAAGCTCAGATTGATGAAATTCTAAAGAATCAAGTTTCTCATCAAACTCAACTCAATGAGATCCAATCCTCAGTGGAATTGATTTTCTCTCTTCTTTTACCCGCTGATGTCAAAAAGGGGAAGAAAGTAATTAAGTCCAAATGCAAATCTACTCAATCACTGAAAGGAAAGAATGATGGAAATGATGACCAGGGAAACTCTGGAATGGGTAGAGGTCATGGTCAAGGCAAAAGTGGCAAAGGTTCTTCATCAAAGACAACTGAAATTTCTACACAAAGAACAAGTTCTGATACTGGGAGAAGAATAAGTTCTGGTACTGGTAAAAGGATAAGTTCTACTGAACATCTGGAACTCGATGAAGAAATTTCAATGAGATTATTTCTTAAAGAAAATCTTGGAATGGACTTTGAAAGTCTAAAGGAAGAAGAAGCTAGACTTAAAGCAGAAAAAGTCAACTCCAAGTCTAAAGCTTCTGTTGTTGAAAAGAAACTTCCAAATCCTAAGGGCATTGTGATAAAAGAAAGGACAAATCCTGAGGCAACCAAAGCCAAATCACAAGTGGAGGTAGATCCAAGATCCAAGGGCAAAGAAAAAGTTGATGAACCTGTAAAGGTATATGTGCCAGTCATAGATGAAGAAATATCTGATGAAGATACTAGTCTTACTCTGATGAAAAGGAAGATTTGTCAAACAACCTCTGACATGGCTCAAGTTGTTCAGAGTCAAGATGTAGTAAGTTCTGATATGACAGTGAAGCAAGCAACCTCTGACATAGCTCAAGTTGGCTTGATATCAGAAGATAAGGAAAATGAAACCTCTGATATTGCTCATGTTAAATCTTCAAAGATGTTACTGCCAGGATTCACAAAAGCTCAACAGACTCAACCTTTGAAGACTACATCAGGTGGTTTTGAAGCAAGATTTGTTACAGGAAAGGAAGCAAGAGATAAATCTGGATTGGGTAGTTCAAAAGAGAAGATAGTAAACAATACTACCAATGATCCAACTTCCTTAAGTGAACCAGGTGTAGGAGCAACTCCTGAGAGATTGAATCAACTTGAATCTGTACAAATGGTTTACCATTTTTTTTGAAAGAAGACATCATGTTATACTTTATGACAGATGGGAGGGTATTCCATATCAGGGAGAATGCAATTTCATTGAAGTATTTTGAAGATCTGGAACATGTTCTATTTCTGCTTCAAGTTAAAAACAGTTCAACAGATGGTGCTGCAGGGTGTTTAAAGTCAAATATTTAAAGACAGAAGAAGCTTTACTCTGTAAAGTCTGACAGCCCATACTGTCCCAGTTACAAATCTCACAGTGGAGAAATTGTTGAAATGAAGCCTAATACTGCTAAAATTATCACTACATTTTCTGGTATTAAGGGACTTGAATTCAATCCAGAGTCTGATAAAGCCTACATCATCAGACTAGATCAGGATATAAGGAAAGCTAAAATAAATGATCTCAGGGCAGCTATTTTTCAAACTGGTGAAGATACAGTTGAATTGAAGAATGCTAAAAGGAGGATGATCAATGAACTTGAATATGCTGAGAGATGTTTGTTGAAGAACTATCTCAGAACAACTCCTGACATCAAAGAGATCAAAAATTGAAGCCAAGTCAAAGATCTACAACTGCTTAAATTTTGAAGTGTATACAGACTGAAGCTGATATCAAACTTTGAGGATGGTAAAGCTATAAGGACTGTAAGTTGTAGTTATCTAGTTAAATTCTCATACATTTATACTTAATGTTTTTGACATCATCAAATATCTGTTAAACTTGTATATTATGCTAATTTATAAGTTGGGGGAGATTGTTAGATATATTTGTGATGTCATGTCTAATATGATTTGTGTTTAGTTTTCAGATCTTACTTAACAGGATAAATCAGTACTTAACTGGAAATCAGTACTATACTGAAGTCAAGACTTAAGATACCAGAACTTAAGTTATCAGGAGATATTTATCAGGAGATAATATCAGGACTTAAGGAGATGTTCAGGTAAGGAAGGCGGCTGATTGAAAGGAAAAAAGATCAAGACAAACATAAGAAGAAATATGCATGGAGAAGAATTCTATAAGGAATAGAATACTTGGAAGAAAAGATAACTTATTGATATATATATTAGGAAGCAGAATTGTATTCGATATCAATTAGAAGATTATCTTGTAACTGTGTAGTATATAACAGGCATAGGGTTTACACTATAGGTGTTATCATAATCGAGTTTATTATTCATTGTAACCCTATCAGCTCTCGTGATAATTTGTTCATCACTGAGAGAGGACAGTTCTTTGTAACAGAGTTTATTGTGTTGAATAAAATCTATTTTTTATTACTTGAGTTCTTATATTCGATTTGATTGTAGTAAATAATGTATTCAACCCCCTTCTATAGTGTGTGTGACCTAACATATTTGAAGAAAAAAAGGAAGAACCAAAGCCAATTCAGTCTACTACTATAAATCAACCAACTATGCCCACAATGGAGCAAGTTGAAATCAAGGTCCATCCTGGTATGAATTTTCATGGTGAGCCAATCATTCCCAAGGACGAACCAATAGACTGGGAAAGCCTACATATTCATGAGCTGAACATCCCAATACCAACCACTTCTAAAAGAAGAAAGAATATACCAAGAAAACCAATCAAGTCTATCCCATTAAAATCCAAAGCCTTATCTAAACCCAAGACAACAGTCAACAAAGGAGATCAACTCTTTATTTGTGATATAAAGGAGTTTTTAGACATTAATCTTTACTTGAATGAGCTAGATGAAGTGAGAGCAATTGATGCCCACAACAGACTCCCGGAAAGATTAGTGTTCAGGTATAAAAGTGGAAAGGAAATAACATGGCCTCTTCATAGGATTCTCAATGAAGGCTACACTGTCTCAGTTAAAGTATTCTCTGCAATCAAGAAGGATTTTGGATTCACCCAGGTGGCCAAAACTGAGATACTTAACAAAATTCAACAAATACAAAGAAGCTGGAGAGAACCAGGTGCACTACCAAGAATCTTAACTATTCCTTACACTGGAAGTAGAGTGCACTTGAAGCCATATTGGTTGATGGAGTTCAAGGATGAAAGGAACACCGGAAGATTTTTCAAACTAGAAGACCAACTAAAAATGTCAAACAATGAAACTCTCAAGGAAATGCAAGAGATGCTGGATCTATCTAATGAGGATGAATCTGAATTCTACAGACAACTCCAACTCTAGATAGAAGAGAATAATGTGAAGCTGAGAAAGAGGACTAGACATTTAAGGAAAAAAGATTAATTTGCTCGGACTAGAGGAGCAACTTGAACAAAACTTGTGAGACTTTTGAACTTTCTTTCATCAACTTTCAATAAAATTTACAGCACTTATAATTTTATCTCCTATTAAATGATCCTTTTGTATAAGGTGTTTTGTTATCATCAAGTCCTCCTAAATTTATGCCTACAATTCTAGTAAACATAAATTAGGGGATATTGTTACGAATATGTTATAGGCTTGATAATATTTTACCAAAATACCTTAGTAGATTTAATTAAGTGTAATTGTACCTTTCAACGGATAATCTTACTCTGTCATCTGTTGAAAGAGTAGTTTATGTTTAAATAAGTTTTTGTAGCACATTCATGTATACTGTAATGTCTTAGAGAATTAGAAATTGTAGGATATTCTAAGTCATTTTGGCTACTAGAATGATATACAAAATAGGTTGGCTAATTGTAGATATTAGATGCCTCATAATTTTGCATGAATGAAATTGAGTCAACTGCCATGAAAATACTTTCAACGGATGTTTCTACAAGGCTTCGAAGGATGACCCAAGTCTCAATCAATGGATGATCCAATAGAGTCTCGACGCATAATCAACAGAGTCTCGACAAACAACAAATTCAAATAGGAGTTGATAGTGACTTGACAGTCACATGGGTTGATTGTATACAAAAGGAATGTGGCAGCCTGTAATAAGGATTATGAAGATCAAGAATCATTTTCATTTCCATGCAAAACATGGGCGTTCAAAGATGCCATATCTATCTGGATTGCATTGGACAGAGAAATAAAGAAACATGTGATTAGACCTAGATAATATACTTTTGTTTTGTCTTATAACACATGTAATTTGGTGATATTATAAACCAAGAGTAGCTAGAGTTAAAAAGTGAGATTGATATAATCAAAACAAGCAAAACAAGAGAGCATTTGTAAGCTATATCTTTAAGAACTCTCAAGTTTTAGTTTGTAAGAACTCTTGTAAGTAGCTGTGTGCTTTTGCATCACAAAGATCTTCTACATTTATATATATATATATATATCTGGTGGAAATAACAATCCACCAGAAAGTTTTAAACATCCCAATTTATTTACTTAGTATTTGAATACTTGAATATTTCTTATCCGCAATTAGCCTATTTAAACATTGTCATATTTATATCTGTAAAGAAGTTTTAATTTCCAAAAGAAATCAGAATTTCATTCAACTCCCCTAAGTAATTCTGTAGTTAGATTGTTTGGGATTAACATATATGTATAGTTATTTTCAAATCATTTTACTTAAAATTTTAAGCAAATCAATTTCAAATATTAAAAATTTGATTTCAAATTAAATTCAAAAAATAATATAGTATTAAAAATAATATGTGCATCGCACGGGTTTTAGGCTATATACTAGTGATTCTTAACTTACAAGTTATTTGTTTTCAAATCTGATCGACTCATCGCTACCTTCTAACTTTAATCCTGTTTTTTTATCAAATTTTAAATCTTTTTTTTCAATTATTCTAATATTACAATTCTAAAAATTACGAAATATTACATAAAAAATCAAAGAGTTTTTAGTTACGAGAAAATCAAAAGTTAAAAATAGCTAGAACTAGACGACCACATACTTTTTTTTTGTTAATCATTTAATTTTATGCTTACTTTAAGGTAAAAACATTTCATCTTATATTTGGACATATATATATATATATTTAAAAAATTGATTATAAATTTATCACTTCTAGTATTAAAAAAAAAGAGAATAAAAGAAAATTCAAATTTAGAACGAGATATATGTAGAAACAAATTGACAAAAATAACTGATTTTCAAAAAAAATAACGAAAATAACAATTCTGAAAAAATGACTAATTTTAGTCGACTGAATATTTCACTGTCAGTTTGGATATCCTAATTTGTATAAGATATCATCTATATCACATTAATCATTTATATTTAAGAAAAATTATTAATGTACTCGACTTTTCCGAATAATACCAAAATTATAACATTTTCCTAACGGAAGTTAATAATAGGGGAACAATATAGAATGATATAATAGTAGAATGGTGTCATTTGTAAACCAAAACTATTTTATATACCATTTGGAAAAATCAATTTTAAGAGAGTATCATTAAAAATTTTCCAATATTTTTTCACTAAACTAACACGTTCATTTTAAATAAATTAAATATTAACCGGGCATCGGACCGGGACTAAACTACAAAAAATTTATTTACTTAAAAATTAATGATGCTAAACATTAACAAAGTGAAAAATAGTTAATGTATTTGAAAATTAGTGGGTAGAAAATCATGGCAAACAAATGGCCAGCAGAAACGAAGCGTACGCTACTTTTTGCACGAGTTTCTAGGAGATATCTCTCCGATCATCATCCGGCGATTTTGAAGCTTTTCCTTTTATCTCCGGTTAGTAAACTCTTCTCTTATTCTTGGTCGCTGCTGTGTTTGTTCTCTTGTTTTTTGTATTAGTGTATTAGGCATGCATGTGTATGTGTCGGGGGGAGAGAGAGAGGGAGAGAGGGAGAGGGAGAGGGAGAGGGAGAGGGGGAGAGAGAGAGGGAGAGAGGGGAAGAGGGAGAGGGAGAGGGAGAGGGAGAGGGAGGGAGAGGGAGAGCGGGAGAGGGAGGGAGAGAGAGGGGGGGAGAGGGAGAGGGAGAGAGAGAAAGAAGAGAGAGAGGGAGAGGGAGAGAGGGAGAGGGAGAGAGAGAGGTAGAGGGAGAGGGATAGAGAGAGATGATAGTTATTTTGTAGTTATACATATATGTATTGAATAATACTTTCTCTTACTAATTATATATGTTAAAAGTATGGGTTTAATGTTATAATTACTTCTTGTAACATCTAGATTTATGTATTATTGAAAGATTTAGGAGATCTGAGCTGCTTAATTCTATTTTATTTTTTGAAGAAATCTATGTGGCTAATTGATGGCATAAAAAAGTAGATTAGATCGTGTGAGATGACCTTTAGGTTTTTATTTTGTATGAGCATATGTTGCGTGTGTGTGAACTATGTACTTTAGTGGAAGTGACTGTTTTTTGACATATGTTTACTTTAGTCTAAGTGACTGTTTTTTGACATATGTTTAACAGCTTAAAGCGGCTTGAAATGGGTCTACATGTAATTATGTCAAGAAAAATCCACGGTGACTTGAATCTGGTGAACTAACTTTATGTTCATGAAAAAACAGATAAAAAAACCCCGCCCCTCCTTTTTTTTCTTTCAAAATTGGTCAAATTTGTTAGACACGTAATTATTAACACAATGTAAGGGTGTCTTTGGTTTTAAGTCAATTAAAAACAGATAAAAAAATCCTGCCTCTCCTTTCTTTTTTCCTTTCAAAATTGGGGAAATTTGTTAGACACGTCAGTATTAACACAATGTAAGGGTGTCTTTGGTTTTAAGTCATGAAAACCAGTACTCATTGTTAACACAATGTAAGGGTGTCTTTGGTTTTAAGTCATGGAAACCAGATATAAAAATCCTGCCACTCTTTAAAAAAAATTGGCGAAATTTGCTAGATAATGTAAGGTGTGTTTGGTTTCGAAGTCACGAAAAAACCAGATATAAAAAGATGGTTGTATGGTTGACTGCCCCATCAGGTGTTTGATGGACAAGTGGAGAACTGGCCTGTTATCCTTCCACCGACAGGAGAGGGAAGTGTTTGCTGCTCTGTGAAGCCAGCCTAGCGCAGTGCCCTCCTCTTTAGGGGCCAGGAACTCCAGGCCTTCGCCTAAAGCCCATGACCCTGTTCCTACTTGGAATGGGCAAGCCAGTGAATAACCCCCAACAGGCCCAACCTTACATTGTATTTCAATAGATGATTTATAAAAGCTACTGAAATCGTATTGCTCATGTGATTCATTGATGTTTAGACTTGCAACTAACAATGCCAGTCTTGTGTGGATGATAAAAGAAAGTCAAAACCTTCACCACTGTATGCAATAATGGTCTCGATGGATGCCAAATAAGCTGAGTGTCACATTGCACTTCTCATTACAATGTTCTTGTTCAATCTGCTGCTTTTTTGGAGTTGTGACTGGAACAAGTAACGTAGAGAGAAATAACAGATACATTTGTAAGGCATCCAGAAAACGGTTCCTGCCCCCAAGGAGTAGATTCATCTGCCCCTCCAAAGTAGGTAAAGAAATCACCGTTTAACCCTCTTGTTCTTTGGCTTATGGTGTGCAATAGTGACCTATATTATTGAAAATACATAATGTTATAATGTTCTATCTATTGCTCCTAATTTTGCTGATAAAAATTAAAGAGTAGGAATAGTAAAATTATATCTTGGGATTATTCGTGCACATAAACTATCGACACTGTAATTAGATGATTGAAGATTCGTTATGATTGTAATTAATAGATGTGTATAAAGCTTTAGCTTACTGTTTCTTATGATATATCTAATGTTGATATACTGTCCAAGTGTTCTTTCTGGTTGACTCGGGGTGTTTTATAAAATGTTAAAGCCTTAGCCTCCATGGTCAAGAGCTCAAGATTTCGATCTCAATGGACAACCTGCAACTCTTGGTGATTTTTTCCGTTTTAAAGCCATCCAAATTGTGTTTATATGTAATTTATATTAACAGATATCGAGGGAAAATACTCAGAATTTTCCACTCACGTGCTTTAAGTAGATATATCCTGTATTACAACTATAGTTTAACCACATAGAATTGGAGGACACTTTTTTGAACTACAACTTGCAGGGGTGCGGGAAAGCTGGCCACCATGTCACAGATACGGGTAGACCTTAGGTAAGCACCCCTCGTATGTGCAACGGAGGTCACCAACCTAGGCAATTGGCCTTCATCATGTTTGTTGATCTGTATTCGACGAGGGAACATTGATTACAAGAAAGTGTTATATGCAACTCCTACTATACAAAGTAGTATATCCTTGATTGTTTTAAACTGATTTTAACTAAAAGACTTATTTTATCTACTAAGGTGTAGTTTGCTTGTGCTTATTACTGTGAATCATAACCGACTTACAAACTGAAATTTAGATGTGTGTGTGAGATAAATTAAAGTAACTTACTAAGTCGGTTAAAAGTTGAATTTAGGAAGTAGCTGTTAGATACTGAATATCAGTCTACTAAATTTTTCTCTTCTCTACGAAAACTCGTATTAGGTTTTGTTTTTTTAACGTTTTTTATGCAGTTATGCAGTTTAAGTTAGAATCGTTATTAGATTCTTTTCTAAAAGTACAATTACCAGCTTATAAGCTGCGCGATGCACGGGTTTCTTTTCAGTATTTACCAAATTTTTTATCTCTGTCTTGATAAATTTTTATTATTTTGAATATTTTGATAGTTTACTATATTACAATTGGTGCAAGTGATTTATATTGGTTCTAATTGTGTACTTGTAGGATTGTAATATTAGTAATAGATTATTCATGTGAAGGTAAACTATTCGTGTGCAACAAGGACCTAAGTTATTGATAATACGAAGCTTAATACTTCATGCAATATTCTTGTTTGCAATGTTTGGGCAACTGCTCTGATATATTCTCTGATAAAAATTAAAGAGCAGGAAGAAAAACGAGAAAGCATGAATAAATTAAGTATAAAGAATTTTGAATCATAGGTAAAAAAAAAATTCAGTCGTAAAGGAATCACATGGTTTTGAAGTTCTGTAAATTTTTAAAACTGCACAAATGCTATGAAACTTGATCGATTTAGCGATAATCTGTGTAATGCCTCTGAGAACTACTAACGCGAGTATTCTTTCTGGTTGACTCAGTGTGTTCAATATACATCCGAGCCTTAACTCTCAATGCTCTAGATTTTGGTTTCAATGGACAACATGTAATTCTCGGTGGACTGTTTCTACCTTTTGGAAGTTTAGACGAAGACAATTAAAATACACAAAGGCGTGATGATGGGCTGGTTCAAAGAAGCAGTACTGCAAGGTACTCGGAAATTTCTGATTTCTTGGTCAGGTGAAGCATGAGATGGTAACTTATATTTATGTGATTTAATTACTTTTATCTTATATCATCTTTGCATATCAATCCAGTTTATGTGATTTATTACGAGAAGAAGAGAGGTTGTGTGTGTGTGCGTGTTCTGAAGAACATTAAGATTTTAAAAATGTGATGCTTTTATAACCTCGTATATAATGTTACATCCTATATTGGGGAGAGTAGAATGTTAATTATACTTGGATAAATCAAATTTGCATCTTAAATGTTTAGCACATGCAAAGATAAGAAGGGTTTAATGCAGAAAACCAAAGTAAATTTAGGTAAATAAAATTTTGAAATGGTGCATCTATGGGAAAATTGACAGCTAGAGGTGTCTCGAACTGCAAGGGGAAAGCCTCTAAACCACAACATTAGGGAACAGTACGTGCAGATGGGTATAATATTTCTCTGAGCAAAGAACTCCTACCTAAATCTCCCTGATTGGATGCATCCATCCCACCTTACGGCCCAAACCAGGAAATGCTAGAGAGCTAGCCAGTGGAAATCTAAACTAATACTGTGTAATAGATAGAAGTTGTCCATAATCATGCAAAATAGTTACAATAATGACTGTGTCAACTTCATAATTTATAGACCATTGTGAAATATATTATATACGTTGTAACCGAGTAATCTTTTAAAAAAGTTTTTGGTTTTTATTTAAAGAATTGTATTGAAGCTTGGTTTTTTTTAACGAGCATGAGTGTAATACTTCTGATTGTATATTTCTCAGTCTCAAGCACAACTGCCGATCAATGTTTTCTTTCTCGTTGACTTGACATGTTCTATAAATGTTTTGCCTTGGCGTCCATGGTCAAGATTCCGATCTGAAAGGTTGCGATTCTCGGTGAACAATCCATTTTCAGTCTTTGACCTTTTCGAAGTAGGAGACGAAGGCAAATAAAATCGACAAAGGAATGAGGATGGGCTGGTTCGAAGAAGTGGGACGCTGGTTCGCGTAACATGGTAACTTACATATTTATGCAATCTAAACGTTTACATAGCAATTTGTTGTTCCAAGTTAATGTCATTTTCACCAAAAAACAAGGGCTAGCTAGGGAGAGTGTGATATTAGTCTAAACCCCGATAAAAAGTAAAAATCGGTTACTAATTTTGCAAAAAGAAAGTTAAAAAAATTTGGACCATTTCTCGATTTGTGCATGTCATCTTTGCGCAGGGGCCATGCTAATCTTCTCTGTATTGTTCCAATTTTATCAGATGTCCCCGAAGGGACAAATAAATGATCTTAAACTGGGTTATATAGGAGAGACTTGGACCGTAGGGGACAATTCCGTTCATTTGAATAAAATTTAAGTAAAAATTAGACTAGAACTGTAGGGGATAATTCCACTGGAATCTCCCTCCAAAAATGATCGTATGCCATTATAAGTAGCGAGCACACGGTATTCTTTAGTAAAAGGCGAAAGAATAGTTCGCTTTGTGCTCTCTACATGGCTGCGTGAGATGTGTTAGGAATTAGTGCCCCTTTATATTGCTGCGGGAGGAGCATGGTTGCTTGAACTTTTCTATATGGGTCTGTTTGGGCACTAAAATATGACCCGGCTTGCTATTGAGAATTCTGCTCCCTTTTGTTTTGTTTTCCCTGCAAATCTGAAAAACAAATCAGCCTTTTGTCAGAGCTTTTGGGTAAATCACAGTGAAACCGTCACCTTGACGAATCCGTTGCTGGAATTTTACGTCATGTCCTTGCCTCATAGGTGAGCAGGGTGTGAGTACAAGAAGTTACACTACCTTGGAAACACTTCATATAGTCCCCGGAGGCACTCCTAGGACTCATCCGATGCATTTCCCCAAGGAACGACCATGACGTTTTTGCCAATTTTCCACGATAAAAAATCCGATTTATGTTTTGGAAAAGAGGACCATAGATATTTTGATTATTTCTGTTTTGCCATGTGGCACGGATGGAAATGAATTAGATAACAAATTTCCTCAATTGTGCTTTCTTCCATAAGCCATACTGAAAATTCTGCTCTTGCGGTCATTTCAAATCTTTGATATGTTCCTGTTGCTTCTCTGCTGATACATTGGAGAGGAATTTACCATTAGGAGTCTAAAATTTGTAAAAATAACCAGAAATGTTTTGAATAAAATTTACCATTAGGAGTAACATTTGTAAAAATTACCTGAAATGTTTTTAATAAATGATTTGGTGGGGTGCGCCAGGCCCGAGCAATAGTGCAACACTTGTGCGACACGTGCAGACCCTAATAGCAAGCTATTGTACAAGAAGTTACACTACCTTGGAAACACTTCATATAGTCCCCGGAGGCACTCCCTGGACTCATCCCGATGCATTTCCTGTTTAGGAGCCCACCCAAGGAACGACCATGACGTTTTTGCCAATTTTTCACGATAAAAAATCCGATTTATGTTTTGGAAAAGAGGACCATATATATTTTGATTATTTCTGTTTTGCCATGTGGCACGGATGGAAATGAATTAGATAACAAATTCCCTCGATTGTGCTTTCTTCCATAAGCCATACTGAAAATTCTGCTCCTGCAGTCATTTCAAATCTTTGATATTTTCCTGTTGCTTCTCTGCTGATATATTGGAGAGGAATTTACCAGAAATGTTTTGAATAAAATTTACCATTTAGAATAAAATTTGTAATAATAACCTGAAATGTTTTGAATAAATGATTTGGTGGGGTGCGCCAGGCCCGAGCAATAGTGCAACACTTGGGCGACAAATGAAGACCCCAATAGCAAGCTATTGTGATGGACCTTCCCCCTTAAAAAATTAATTTAATATCGTGTGAACCGATGGCCCACATATCAGATATTAAACTGATAAGAACAGATACTACACTTGATCTTAGCCAAAAGGCCGAGAAAGGTATGACTTTATTCTGTGTGTAATTCTGTATTTATACATCAGTCCTTATGCCTCTTCCAAATTTATCCCGATGTGGTACCAAGGTCTTTGACTTTGACAATACATACACACGGCTTGCCAGCCATATTTATGGACAGAAGAGAGTTACCTGTGTGCTGAAATCACTTGGAATTAGTCCGAGTGGAAACAAATCTTCTGACCATGGTGAATTTTTTATTTGGTACAGAACATACACAAATACCCAAATGAATGAGATATTACAAGAGACGACTAGAACACATCTTCACTAAAATGGCGAACTATATTTGACAGTTCCTTGGCATTTGTAGAATTTTTTTCGTTTTCAACCCATCCAAATTGTGTGTATGTGTAATTTAATCTTAACAGATATCAAGGGAAAATACTCGGAATTTCAGTCACGTGCTTCAAGTATATATATATATATATATATTGTAGTACAGCTATAGTTTAACCACATAGGATTGGAGGACACTATTTTGAACTACAACTTGCAGGGGTGCGGGAACGCGGGCCACCATGTCACAGATTATGATTTTGGCTCCACTTGACTGTTTTAGCGATAATCTGTGTAATGCTTCTGAGAACTATTAATGCGAGTATTCTTTCTGGTTGACTCAGTGTGTTCAATATACATCCGAGCCTTAACTCTCCATGCTCTAGATTTTGGTTTCAATGGACATGTAATTCTCGGTGGACTGTTTCTACCTTTTGAAAGTTTAGACGAAGACAAGTAAAATACACAAAGGCGTGATGATGGGCTGGTTCAAAGAAGCAGTACTGCAAGGTACTCGGAAATTTCTGATTCCTTGGTCAGCTGAAGCATGAGATGGTAACTTATATTTATGCGATTTAATTACTTTTATCTTATATCATCTTTGCATATCAATCCAGTTTATGTGATTTATTACGAGAAGAAGAGAGGTTGTGTGTGTGTGCGTGTTCTGAAGAACATTAAGATTTTAAAAATGTGATGCTTTTATAACCTCGTATAAAATGTTACATCCTATGTTGGGGAGAGTAGAATGGTAATTATACCTGGATGGATCAAATTTGCATCTTAAATGTTTAGCACATGCAAAGATAAGAAGGGTTTAAGGCAGAAAACCAAAGTAAATTTAGGTAAATAAAGTTTTGAAACAGTGCATCGTGGGAGAATCGACAGCTAGAGGCGTCTCGAACTGCAAGGGGAAAGCCTTTAAACTACAATATTAGGGAACAATACGTGCAGATGGGTATAATATCTCTCTGAGCAAAGAACTCCTACCTAAATCTCCCTGATTGGATGCATCCATCCCACCTTACGGCCCAAACTTGGAAATGCTAGAGAGCTAGCCAGTGGAAATCTAAACTAATACTGTGTAATAGATAGGAGTCCATAATCATGCAAAATAGTTACAATAATGATTGCGTCAACTTCATTATTTATGGACCATTATCCAATCAAAACAAGCTAAAGTTATAAAATTTTGTTTTTATTGGGTGCCCTTGTGTGCCCTTGTGTGCCCGCCATAGAAAAACCGTAGATTAAACATATGAAGTATGTAAGAAGTCTTCTGAAATCCTGTAGATGTGCCAAACAGAAATAGACCGTTCTCTACTTTTTGCACGTTTTTCTAGGTGATTAAAAAAATGAAACGCAAGTATCTGATCATCTTCCTGAGATTCTGAAACTCTTGTCATCTATGGTTAGGAAACACTTTTGTATTCTCTTCGTGCTGTTTATTGAATTGGTCTTATGACGTGCAACACTGACCTATGTTATTGTTAATACAAGTGTAATTCTTCATCGTAAGAATATTCCTCGGGAATTCTCGTTATAGTGGAAAAATGGGTTCTTGAGTTTTTTATTCTTAGAATGAAAAAATGTTGGAAAGGTTGATGGTTTAAGCAATCATTTGTGTTATGCTTCTTATTATATAGTTCTTGAGCAATCTACTCTATCAAGTGTTCTTTTTGGTTGACTCAGTGCACTCAATATATGTCAAAGTCATGCTCAAGATTTTGGTCTCTCAATGGACAACATGGAGCTCTCAGTGAATTGTCAATCTTCAATCTTCTTCTTCTTCCTTTTAGAAGTTGATACGAAGACAAATAAAAAAGACGAAGAGAATGGGGATGGGCTGGTTCCAAATGGTAATTGGATTATTTTTGGAAGTCAGTCAAGACTATAACAAATAGAAGAGACCAGAGAAACAGGTATTGAAATTAATCTTAAATTGCTGCTTCTATTGTCAAGTGAAGTATGAGAGGGTAACTTGGATTTATGCAAATTAAGTGTTT
Source organism: Apium graveolens (assembly GCF_009905375.1). Lineage (NCBI taxonomy): Eukaryota > Viridiplantae > Streptophyta > Magnoliopsida > Apiales > Apiaceae > Apium > Apium graveolens. The sequence goes on from NC_133657.1 coordinate 3,769,173, forward strand.
TTCATCTTACATCTTGTTTAGATTATGAGTCAGTTGCTCCAAGACCCAAGTTTAAGTGATTTTAACCGAAAAACAAGGGTCGGCTAGACAGAGTGTGCGTGCAGTGCTCTCCAAAGATAGCCAACTCAGTCTAATCTGTAAAAAAATGATTGCCAATTAATCGAAAACGGGGATTAAATAGTAAGAGTGTCTGTTGATCCCCGCCAAAGACGGTCACAACTTATAGTTTAATCCTAAAAAATATTGATTGCTAAATTGGCAAAAAAATTTGGACCATTTCTCGATTTGTGCGTGTCATCCTTGCGCAGGGGCCATGCTAATCTTCTCTGTATCGTTCCAATTTTATCGGATGTCCCCGAAGGGACAAATTGATGACCTTCAACTGGGTTATATGTCGATACTAGTGCAACTTACATTAGCCAATGTGGGTCATTATTTGAACTTCTAACACAAATCAGAGTAAAGTGATGCCATAACTCCCAAGTCCAAAATTGTGCTCTAATATCAACCTTTACATTCACAACTTGTCCACCATATTTTTTAGTTTATCATAAATTTTGTTTGGTTAGTTTTTTTATATAATCTAACCATCCTTTAGTAGCATCTAGGCCCCCATATATAAGACATATATTACTACTACATAATATAATATAACAGCGAAGCTAATGAGTGTAACAATATTGAAATAAACTGGGAACCAAACACCTTAATTAAAATGTAAAACAAATGCAAACAAGACCTTGCTGAGTTTATCTGACAAAAAAAGTCTTTGCTGAGTTTAGGTTATTCGTTTTTTTTAACCATCCTTATTATGTGTACAGTAATCATTTGCAATGTAAGAGTGATTTATTCTATAAACTTTTAGGAAATAGAATTCTGTTATTCTAATCTTAGAAACACAGGACTTTATACTAAAACGAGGTTTTATAAGCTAAAGACTATATACATCACAGCAGAAATGAGTCTGCAGAAGTGAATTGTCACTTTTTATATGAGAGAATTGTCTCATAATTGATAGAAGTGAATTGTTTTTTTTTGGACTTGCACAACAGATTTTTAATAGCAACAAATTTCTTTTTTATGTGGATTCTGCATCTTGTTGTCAATTTTGTCCCCTTCAAAATACGTCGTGATTGCTTGATAAGCGAATATGGACCTGATCTTGGAATAGTTCAAGCTCTTTGTTACCAACAGTTTGTGTAATGCTGAACCAGGGCGACAATGGGATTTGTATACAGGTAGATGGCAATTCCTCAACTCTTCAAATTTTTAGCATAGTTCTTGTAGTCTCACTGGGCGGCAATTCCTTGAGTTTTCATATTTTTAGCATAGTTCTTGTAGTCTCACTGGGCCTCATATTGTACATCTTAAAATGATGCTCGGTAGCATTACGCCCACCTTTGTTTGTGCAGGCATATAAAATGCAATATTGTGAGTGCCGTTGTTTATGTTACTCTCTTCGTTTCACAATACGTCCTATTTGGAAGAAAGTTTTGTTTCAATTTAGTCGTCTCTATTTAAGTTTATATTTTCAACATTAACTCTATTTCACATTTCTCTAATTTATATTTTCAAGATAAATCATATTTAAAATATTATATTCAAATTAATTATAATATGTTCACTTTTCTCAATGTGCATGGTTTTTTTGAAAGTGTTTGTATGTTGAAACTGATGGAGTAGCCTATAAGGGTCAAAATGATCTAGTTAAGACAATAAATAGTAGTGTGAGCTGTGAGGTATCATTGAATTGGGATTTTTAGTTGAAGCAGATCTTTTTATATAAAATGTGTATGAATTTTTAAAACCTATTTATTCTTGCACATCAAGGGCGTAGTAGAATGAATAGGTTTCCTAAGGAGGCGCTGATATGTTACTCCTACTCTTTTGTTAAGGTTCGACAATGTCTAATCTTTTGACCAAACTGTGAATACTTAAAACAATTTAAAATTAAATCTAATTCAACTTATAATTCAAAATAAATATGGGAGAAAAAGAAAAGAACTAAATAAATAAAAGTAAAAACAGTTTGTCTAGTGTGCACATTGACACATGCTAAGAAAATGTGATTGATGAGTTGTAAAAATTTTATTGGTGGAAATTTGTGTAATTATTAATGAGGTATTCATCAATATTTTGTGAATATTTCATCAGACTATTCTTAGCATGGGCACATACTAGAATCCTTTACAAAAAAAGTAAAAAAGATGTCTAATTTTATAATTCTTTACGAAATTATTTTTAAAGTTGGTTTTATTTCTAAAATCCTTTACAAAATTATATCTAAAATCCTTTACAGAAAACTAGAATAGTCAAATTTGATAAAAACTAAAGTGATAATATCTCCTAATAAAAAAACTCACTCGCCGGGATCAATATTAAAATTTATTAACACCTTTATTGTGATAATTTATTTTTTGCATAAATTTAGTGTACTTCGTTTTTTATACTTGCTTTGGTAGTCAGTTTTAGGTACTTGAACCTATTAATACTATAAACTTCTACTCTTTTTTTTTCTTTTTCATCGTATAGGTGCGTACTGGGTAAACTCTATGGACTCCCACAATAGTCTGCAAACCACAAACTTTTACTTAATTAAAATGTATCGTAACAAATTTAATTATATTACGATTATAAATATATTCTAGTTTAAACACATATAACTATATTACTATATAAATTTTAGAAATTATTTATTTAAATTTTATTTCATTTAGTATGATTAATTCAACATTATAATCTTGATTGAAAAATACATTATAATCAATTTTTTTTTATAAAAGAAAACCTTAATTTGTATAAATGTAAAATATAATATAATACATATTAAAAGTAATCCCAACAATTTAGTACAATTAAATTTCATTGATTTTAATAATATAATATAAAAAGAGTAATGCTACATGCACAATATTGAACAAAAAAACTTACAAAATTATGTGACGAGATGTGATATTTTAATTAGGGCTATTTATGTGAATGCCAATTAGACCTGTCGATGGAGTGAAGATCTGATCCGACCCGATACGATTCAAGACCATTTTAGCGGATATGGATCGACCTATTAAAAATCTGATCCGAGATTCGATTCGATAAGAAAAATCCGATTATAAATGGAGCATATATGAATTTAGGCCGATCTAATCCGTTAATAACCCCTTATTTAGAATCTTTATCCTCAGTTCAGACCCATGGTTTGTACTTCATTCGATCCGGTCTTTAGAGTCCGGTTCATTTCTAAATTATACTCTAATTCTTTTAACTTTTCATACCTACATACCCTTATCTCAATTCACATAATAGTTTCATTTGGATACAACAAAATTTTTTTTTTGGCATTGTTAAAATCAAATACTCTACAATTCAATGCTATATTTAACTTTTAGTATGTTTCCCATTTATAATAACTTTTGTAATAAGTTACGTTAAAAAAAATAAATATACATAAATGAAGCGTATATCCGATTCGAAATTCGTGATCCATATCCAGATATGAATCGGCCTATAAAAAATCTGAGGTTGAACTAATCTGAATCTGAAAAAATAAATAGATATGGATATGGATATAGGTCGATCTCATCCAAGCCTGGTCCATTTACAAGCCTAATTCCAATCAATACCCACTGTGATTTTGCTAAAACAATTTGTGGATCTTACATTTTCTATATAAAAATGAAATAGATTTTATTTAACCACCTCTCTTGCTCTTTTCAGTTTTCACACTTTATCTTCGAACTAAATATTTGACAATAAACTATTCGTCACCTCCTTATTCCTTTCAATCTAGCCCTATACGACTACATTATATCAGCATCATCTATTGTTTTATATCTACATACACACTTTTTCAAGTGCTAAGCAAACAGGGTTATTAAGAACTAAGAGTTCCCTTTCACTACTCGGTAGAAATGATAATAACTAAACTTATTACTTATATTATATCATACAAAATTACAATACAACACTTAATACTACACCGTTTTAAGTGTTTTAGATCATGTACAAGTGTATATACAGGTTTTAGTCATTAAGGACTAGTTTTTCGCACACATTACTTGCTGAGATTAATATACACACACTACGCATACATACACACACACATATATATATAGAGAGAAATCATAATATTTTCAAGATAAAGTCTCAAATCAACTGGTACGTTTGAAGTCAGAGTTGTATTTTATTTACATTTCATCAAATGTATGTAGGCGCGTTTCTCGAAATTTGTGCATGTTAAATTATTTTTATGTAAGCAGTATGAATATCGATAGTTGATACGATGGATTATTGAGGTTTTTGTACTTGTAGATATCTGATTCAATAATATTGCATGAATTTATTGAAGTTCAGTTTACGATGTTGCTATATTGATTATGATTTTTTTATTTTTGTTTAGTACTCCTGGATCTAAACTCTGTTTATTATAATTTGTTCTTTATGATTTAGTGATATTATATTGTTGTTCAAAGTGAGAGATGTTATTTATTTATTTTGTTTGAATTGCATGGTTTTGACTTGTTGCTTCGATATGAGTTCGAGGTTGAGCATGCTGCGATTAGCGAGATGATTTGAGAGTCATGAAGTTATATGAGGTGTTTTTAATAGCATAACTCATAAGAATAAATCTAAAAGGGGTTAATAAAAGTTTTTAAGTATGTCCGAAGATTAGAGAAAAGTGGTGCTTGAATTGGTCTCAATCAACCACTTGGCTGACATTAAGTGTAGAGTCTCAAGTGTCTGGTTCCACTTTTGCAATAAAGCTAGTTTATCACCACGTTTGAAACGCATATTATTGCTTGAAAGTTTCATGTCCATGATAATTTCTACTACTCTTTTAGTGATGTTGATAAAACTGTTATTAACTATCTAGCCTATTATTGTGACATAAATGGAAACAAATGTGACTTTGTTTGATGCAGCTCTGATGAGCCTCAGTGAGGAGGATTTTTTTCAAAATCAAGGTGACCAGTGTGGTTACTACCATGACGCTAATGCTAATGGAGAAATGAATCCAATTGTCACAATTTGAGTAAATAATCCCCAAATTATCACTTTTGGGTATTAAAGCCCAAAGTATCACTTCACCACGTTATATAATGTAGCATTTTTTTAAGACCCTAAAACGTAGTATCGTCTGCCGTTTTGTGTTTTATTTTAAAAAAATAAAACCTCACTACAGGTTTTATTACAGAGACGAAGACGAGCGCAAAGTCCATTAGGATTATACACGAACATGCAGAGGAGATACAGAGCTTCAAAATCATTTATGCTTACAATAATCATGAACCTTGAGGTAAATAATTGTGCTTTTGTAATTTTTGAGTTTTTATGTTTTTTATGATTTGATTGCATAAATGGAGTTTGATTAAACTACCCATTGGATTAAATCTGTTTTCGGGTTCTATTTTTGCTTTGAATTTGAAGAACAAATTATATGTTACCTAATTGTATGGGTAGAATTGTGTATCAGAATACATATAGAGAGGTGTTTCCCATTATATCTGCAATTTAGGTAGTAGAATTTTTAGGTTATGAGGCCAGAAGGTAATGCAGAGATCAGTGTATATAAGCTATGCTAATATATCTGACATTTAGGTAGCATACTGTAGGGTGTATGATTGCAAATAGAAATAACCCGTGGGAGAATTATTGACATCTGGCATAGTTAGGATTTGGAATTCCGTGTATGAGTCACAAGGAGATAGTAGTTTATAATCCCAAACCTGCTTAATGTCGATGTATCTCTCCGTATACTATACTATACTCTGGTGTAAAAATATGAAGATACATAACTAATAAGGATAATTTACAAACAAGAATAGGAATTGAATCATATACATCTACTAAAAGCAAACTCGCCAAATGAGTCAAGGATGAAGAAACGCCATATGTTAAGAAGGAAACTATGAGTTGGACTGATTGATTTAAGAAATAAAACGTTGCTATAAGAATAAAAATATAAAGATGCAGGTCATAACTGGTCATTTGTCATGATATTAGTATTCCTTTAATATAGGTTGTTGAATCTTATTTATCATTACATGACCAAATTTATAGACCTGTAAAGTGTAACATAGTTATCATGTCTTAGAAATATATTTGAATTAAATTATTGACAAACCATTAAATCGTAATAGATCTAGTATGATTATACATAATTCTTGTATTGCCTTTTACTCTTATGGTGTTTATACTGGGTCCTAAAACTAATGTCCTCCAACAAGACTATTTTATCTGGTTTCTTTACTTCCCATATTAAATTGTATCCTATTTGTTGATTTGAAGCAAATTCATAATGGAACCGGAAAAGTTTACATATTCATCATCTCACCACATATAGAACAATAGATAGTGAGATGCAAGGTGGATTTCCTTGCTATGGTCTATGTTGACATACAGACAGTCCATAGATATAGAACAATGAGAGAGTTATTATAAATTTGGTTTGTAAGTACGGTCTGGGTAGATTGAGATGTCCGTAAGAAAGATTGTTTCCGATCATTGTAATCTCTACATTGTTACATTTAAATGTGTATGCCCTTTTTAAATTTTAATTTGATATATTACTCGGAAAAATCTAGGAAATTATATGGAGAGCAACAAGTGTTTTGTGATCTGGTAGTTTAGTCTATTTCATTGTACCCAATTTTCAGCTATTGTATTATGACAGTGTACTAAAATTCTGTAAATTGATGATCATAATTGTCCATCATTGAAAGAATTAGTTATCGTGTAAACAATGACTGTCAGTCCCGTTTAATCTATTTTATGTGTCTACTCTACTTTATTGCGTCTTATGAATTGAAATAATATGTTTATGTGTTTTTTAACTTGTACATATATATGTTTCCAGGATGTGCATCCGGGTCATGTTAACCCTAGCCTTCTTCATCTTTAGGCTTCACATAGATCTTCAGATATTTGGAGGTTAGGTGGTGGTGATATGTTGAACTGTCGGCATAAAAATCCTAATAATCAAGATGATCTTCCACTGCTGGATCTTCGTATGGTCCATTTACTTCAGGCTACGGATTTCTATAGTGTAGCTCGAGTGGCATCTTTACAGCTTGATTGGAGTCTCATATCAACTCTTGTTGAGAGATGGCGGCCAGAGACCCATACCTTTCGCTTGCCTATGGGAGAGGTCACTATTACTCTACATGATGTAGGTATTTTTTTAGGGCTTCCTGTTGATGGTGATGTTGTTATTTCTGATGTCACCCCTGGTATGAGTTGACGTACTTATGTTGCTGAGCTTTTTGGTAAAGATCCTGATCCGAAGAAAGACATGAATGTGTCAAGAGTTCAGTTGACTTTTATTTCTTCATGTGCTCCACCATATTTTACCGCATGATGCAGCAGCAGATGATATTTGGTTTTCAGACACAAATCAGACAAACAATCATCTATCTATACTATTATATTAAAAACAAAACATTGAAAGTTTGGTTGTAGGTCATCTATCTATCTATCTATATTATTATATTAAAGGCGAAACATTAGAAGTTTGGTTGTCGGTCCTCTGGTCACTCAATCCAGAACTGTCATATCAAATCATGAGCATAGTTAGGTATAGGTTCGAATCCTAACAACAACATATAAAATTATAGATTTACAATATATAGTGAAGAAAACAACTGTGCGATCCTAACGACAACATATTAAAATTATATATTTATAATATATAGTGATGAAAACAACCGTGCATTGCGCGGATTATCTATTACTATCATATAAAAGACAAAATATTAAAAGTTTTGGTACGATACCTGTTTTTTGGTAGACCGTGATTTTACCGGATTACCCTTACTTAAAAATTTTATATCAATTAAAGTATATTGATATTATTTTATTAAAATTATTACTAATATAGGACAATATTCAATAAACCCACGCGTACATCAGTTCGGACCTCGGGCCTCTGAACAGAACCCTTACGAGAACCTTCTCACTCTCACGTACACATAATCTCTCTATTTCAGTTAGAATGTAGCACGTGATTAACATAAAATTCCATTACTCCCTCCGTCTCTTTGTGCAACTCTTTTGGTACATGTCCTTTTTAATGATTTTTACGTAATTACGCTTCTATCTATCTATATTATATTTATATTATATGTTAAGAGACACTAAACATTAAAAATTTGGTTAATACAATACTTCGTTAGATCATTTACCTTTACTAAATTATTCCAATTGTACTTACTATTAAATTCAACTTCTTTTATAAATCTAATTATATTTTATTATAGAATAGGAATAAAAATTCTAATCCTATACTTATTATTATATTATAAAAAACTATACATAAAAAATTTGGTTGATACTGTTATTCGTTTGATTACATAATATAAAAGACGAAATATTTACTGAACCTGTTTTTTGGCATACACTGGTTTTACCGAATTACCCTTAAAATAAATTTTACATAGTCACCCTTATTATAAATAATTACCCTATATTTTGAAAATAATTATATAGTCATCATATACACAATTCTCTCTGGAAGAATTATAACTCATCTATTCTACATATAATAGACGAATCTTTAAATTTTTTTGGTACGGTATCTATTTATTGGTACACGCCTATTTTACCTAAAAAACTTCAATTTTATATACTTTTATAAAATTAACAATATTTTTCCGGTTTACCATATACAATGGAATTGTCTTGAATACACGCGAACTAGAGGTGGCCAAACGATCGGATCGAGCGTGCCGGGCCGAAATTTTGGCGGGCCGGTTAAGTCACCATTAAACTCGTGAACGGCCCGTGAAGTACAACGGTCCGTGCCGAGCCGGGCCGAACAATTAAAATAGTAAATCGTTAACGGCCCGCGAATTAAACGAATTATACGATTTATTGATAAGACGTGAAGAAAGAGTTCCGTGCCGAATTATTCGCGATTCAACTCGCGAATTGGCGAATAAACCGGTTACTTTTTCCGGTTCTTCCACAGATATATATTATTTATTATTTATTTGTATTGTACTTACTTACCTTACTGACACTGTGACACACAATCTGACACATGGAGCACATGGATTAGCAGGTTTCCAAATTTTGAAAATTTATTTGTATACGTGGCATATAATAATGTAGATATCATAGTTGAAGATCTAGTAATTGTATTTCATTACAGAATTTAACTCATAGTTAAATGAAGTTGTAGGCGAATTATTCGGCACGTGGCGTGCCGAGCCGACTAAAGCAAACTCACAAATTCGTATACGTTCTGGCGGGCCGATTCCGGGCTGGTTCCGGTTTCAGAATTTCCTGTTCGTATTCGGTTCGTTATCCTAGACGGTTTGTGCCGAATAATGACCTGACACGTGGCGATCCGAGTTAGACGATTTTTTGGTGAGCCGAATTGCGATCGTGCCGAGCCAAACCATTCGTTTGGCCAGCTCTAACGCGAACACACTTCGATTCGGTAATGAATTTATATTTATATCATTGTTTACCTTCTTCAAGGAGCTATAAATTCTCGCACGCCCACCTCTTCTCTGGAGATTAAAGAAGAACACCAAGAAGAATACGATTCTTTTAATTTTGGCAGATCATATCTCTCAGGATTTATAAAATCTATATTATATTAAATATAATTATTTATAAATAATTTAAAATTGGATCTTATTTTTAAGATTATTATTTTTATTTATTTTAGGAAACATATATCTATCTCTCAATACTATACTACTTTATAATAGACAAACATTAAAACTTTGGTCAGTCGGTTGTTCGGTCGATCAATTCTAATTCTAATTGATATTTAGGTTAACTTCTCGCCAAATTTAAATTCTAATTTATATCGTACTCTATATTATTATAATTGATATTAAAATTATTTTATTTTATTAATATAAATTCTAATTTATTCAGATCTATATTACTCTAATTGATATTGAAGTTTACTTATTCTACTAATTTAATTTTTATTTAAATAAATTTTAAATAATCTTTATTATAACAAGCAGTTTAATAATTTAATCAAACTGTAAAATAGATATTATTTGATATATTTCTCGGTGTAATGGTCTCTATAAAACAAAATAATTTACATTTTTTATTCGGCTTAAAAGAAAATTATACTATTTGATTTGGGGTAAAATATAAAGCAAACTAAATATAATTAGTTGTATTTAATTAATATAATGTGCCTCAGGCTAAGACAAAATAATAAATACTATTGATCCGGCTAAAATATAAACTATTGAGCCGAGCTAAAACAAAATAATACATATTTATCGGGGCTATAAATTAAACAATTGAACCAAACTAAAATAAAATTAAAATTAAATTATAATTCGACCAAATCAAGCAAAATTATATATACTATTAATCGAGATTAAAACAAAATTATCCTATTGATATGGGCATTAAAAAAATTAAATTCAAACTACAAATAATTAGTTGGATTTGGTAGGTGTAATGGATCTCGAATTAGAACAAAATAATATAAATTATTGATTTATATATAACAAAATTAATTTATGACTGTTTTATATTTTTATTTGAACTGAACTTAGCTTTTATTAAAATTTGATTATTTATTTGTAAACACGTTCAAATATCAATAAAATTATATCGTTTAATCAATAATACTATCTGTTTCAAATACCTCTTATTAAGAAAATCAAGAAACTATACGTGTAGTAATATGTTTATCATGAAATAATATTATTTGCAAATTTTAAATAAATAAATTTAAGAATTTAATTCAAATTAAAATTTTAAAAAGAATATTAATATATAATAAAAGATTTTATTGCATCGCACTTGATGGTGGTTGTTAGATATATTTGTGATGTCATGTCTAATATGATTTGTGTTTAGCTTTCAGATCTTACTTAACAAGACATCAGAATTTAAGTTATCAGAACTTAAGTTAGCAGGAGATATTTATCAGGAGATAATATCAGGACTTAAGGAGACTTTCAGATAAGGAAGGCGGCTGATTGAAAGGAAAGAAGATCAAGATAAATATAAGAAGAGATATGCATGAAGAAGAATTCTATGAAGAATAGACTACTTGGAAGAAAAGATAACTCATTGATATATATTAGGAAGCAGAATTGTATTCGATATCAATTAGAAGTTTATCTTGTAACTGTGTAGTATATAAACACAGGTATAGGGTTTACACTATATGTGTTATCTTAATCGAAATTATTATTCATTGTAACCCTAACAGCTCTCATGATAATTTGTTCATCACTGAGAGAGGACAGTTCCATATTGTAACAGAGTTTATTGTGTTGAATAAAATCTGTGTTCTGTTACTTGTGTTCTTTAATTCGATTTGATTGTAGTAAATACTGTATTCAACCCCCTTCTACAGTGTGTGTGACCTAACAAGTGGTATCAAAGCAATTTGTTAGCATACATACAGTTTAAGATCCAAAATCAATCATGTCTGAAGAAACACAAACTCCAACCAAGCCCACCAAAACTGAAGAATCTCCAAGGACTAAAATCCATAATCGATATGAGACTATTAGGGTTCCCATTCTGAAACCATCTGAATATCCCATATGGAAGGTGAGGATGTCTATGTTTCTGGAAGCTACAGATCCAGAATACCTTGACAGAATCAATGAAGGACCATATAAGCCAACCAAGCTCTTTGTTGTAGTTACCGATCAGCCAGCACAGACAGTACCAAAGAAAAAAGTGAATATACAGCTGAAGATATCTCATCTAGTGCTAAGGATGCAAAGGTACGACATTTGCTGCATAGTGCCATTGATAATGTCATGTCAAACAGGGTAATCAACTGCAAGACTGCAAAGAAGATATGGGATGCCTTGGAAACAAGATGTCAGGGAACTGATTCAATTAAGAAGAACGGGAGGACTATACTCACTCAAGAGTATGAGCACTGTGACTCAAATCCTGATGAGTCATTAACTGGATTATATGACAGATTTGTCAAACTCTTGAATGATCTGTCACTGGTGGACAAGGAATATGAACTTGAAGATTCAAATCTTAAATTCATGTTAGCTCTTCCTGAAAGTTGGGATTTGAAGGCCACCACTATAAGAGACAACTATGTTCTTGATGAAACAACTCTTGATGAAATTTATGGGATGCTCAAGACTCATGAACTTGAGATGGAACAAAGAAGCAAGAGGAATGGAAGAAAGTCAAGGAAAGTTGTTCTTAAGGATGAGGAGGATGTCCCCAAAGTAGTTGCCTCAAGAAAAGGCAAGAAAAAAGCTCTCATACAGGAAATCACAATGATTGCATACAGGAAATTCAGAAAGGGAAAGAAATTTTCCAGGAAAGGTGCAAGTTCTGATAAGAAGGGTTTCAGAAAATCTGAAGGCAAAGGAGGAAAGTCTGACAGAGGAGATTACTCAAATGTCAAATGCTACAGCTGTGGTGGGAAAGGTCATATATCTCCTGATTGCAAGAAAGTGAAGAGTGACAAAGGCAAGGCACTTGTCACAAAGAAAAAAAGCTAGACAGACACCTCTGATTCTGAAAGTGAGGTGAACTATGCCTTAATGGAAAATGCTGATAACAGTTCTGATGCTGCTGAGTTAAAGGGCAACAGGAAAAACATCCTAGTTCTGGACAGTGGATGTTCAGGACATATGATTGGAAATAAAGCCCTGTTATCAGACTTTATGGAGATAGCTGGCCCAGGTGTTTCTTATGGAGATGGCAACATGGGAAAAACTCTGGGATATGGAAATATCAATCTTGGGAATGTCATCATTGAAAAAGTAGCTCTTGTCTCAGGACTTAAACACAATTTGCTGAGTGTTAGTCAATTCTGTGACAGAGGTTATCATGTGGATTTCTTTGAAGAACACTGTGAAGTTGTAAGCAAATCTACATGCAAAGTTGTTCTGAAAGGATACAGGCATGGTAACATTTATGAAGCCAAGGTTTAACAAGTTCTGATAGTTCTGCAATCTGTCTGTTAAGTAGAGCATCAATTGAAGAAAGCTGGAATTGACACAAGAAACTCTCTCATTTAAATTTCAACAGTATAAATGAACTAGTCAAGAAAGATCTTGTGAGAGGACTGCCAAAATCAGTATTTGCTCCTGATGGCCTTTGTGATTCATGTCAAAAGGCAAAACAAAGAAAATCTTCATCCAAGAGCAAGACTGAATCTTCAATTCTTGAGCCTTATCACCTACTACATGTTGATCTATTTGGTCCAGTGAATGTCATGTTTATTGCAAAGAAGAAATATGTTATGGTCATAGTGGATGAGTTCACTAGATACACATGGGTGTATTACTTGCACACAAAAAGTGAAACTGCATCTATCTTGATTGATCATGTCAACAACTGGATAAATTGGTCAAAGACTCTGTGAAAATCATAAGGAGTGATAATGGCACTGAGTTCAAGAATTTGATTATGGAAGAGTTCTGCAAAGACCATGGAATAAAGCAGGAATTCTCTACTCCTGGAACTCCACAGCAAAATGGAGTTGTTGAAAGAAAGAATAGAACTCTTATTGAAGCTGCATGAACTATGATTGATGAAGCAAAGTTACCAACCTATTTTTGGGTTGAACCTGTGCAGACTGCTTGTTTTACTCAGAATGCAACACTTATCAACAAGCGTGGAAAGATACCATATGAGTTGGTGAAGAAAAAGAAGCCAAATTTGAAGTATTTTCATGTATTTGGATGCAAGTGTTTTGTTCTTAAGACTCATCCTGAACAGCTATCCAAATTTGATCTAAAAGCTGATGAAGGAATTTTTGTTGGATATCCACTTTCCACAAAAGCCTTCAGAGTCTACAATTTAAGAATAAGGGTTGTCATAGAATCTATCAATGTCTCCTTTGATGATAAAAAGATTACTGGACTTGAATATTTCAATGATCATGATCAGCTGAGATTTGAAAATGAAGTTTTAAATTCTGATTCTGTAAATCATAAAAGTCTAAATCCTGACAGTCTAAATCCTAGTACTGCAAACTCTGATGGATTAAACTCTGATGTTATTGAAACTCTGGTGACTACGCCAGAGCAAGATGCACCTGTGCAGGGGGAGCATATTGAAGATCCAACCACATCTCAAGAAGCATCAGAATCTAAAATAGGCTCTTCAAGTTCTGATTCATCAAGTTCTGATGGACCAAGTTCTGATAATTCTGGAAACTCAAGTTCTGATAATTCTGGAAACTCAAATACTGAAGGATCCAATTCAAAGAGCATAATTTCAGAGGGAGCATCAGAAAATGTTGATGGAAACAGCATGGATCATGGGGGAGCATCCAGTTCTAGAGATAACCTTCCATCTGCAAGGAAGTGGACTAAAGCATATATACCAGACTTAATTATTGGAAATCCTGATGCAGGTGTCATAACTAGAACAGCTACATCAAATGAATGTCTCTATCACTATTTTCTTTCTCAGACTGAACCAAAGAAAGTGGAAGAAGCTCTTCAAGATGCTGACTGGGTGCAAGCAATGCAGGAAGAGTTAATTGAATTTGAAAGAAATAAAGTCTGGACCCTAGTGCCAAGACCAAAGAACAGATCTGTTGTTGGTAAAAAGTGGGTGTTCAGAAATAAAAGTGATATTGATGGCATAATTACAAGGAATAAAGCAAGACTGGTTGCAAAAGGATACTCTCAATATGAGGGAATTGATTATGATGAAATATTTGCACCAGTTGCTAGATTGGAAGCCATAAGGATATTTTTGGCTTATGCTGCTCACAAAAAGTTTACAGTCTTTCAAATGGATGTAAAAAGTGTTTTTCTTAATGGAGAATTAGAAGAAGAAGTATATGTTGAACAACCGCCAGGTTTTGTAAATTTAAAATTTCCTCGTCATGTCTACAGGCTTGATAAAGCACTTTATGACCTTAAGCAAGCTCCAAGAGCATGGTATGAGATATTAGCTCAGTTTCTTCTGGAAAGTGGATTTAACAGAGGGACTATTGACAAAACCTTATTCTATCTCAACCATGGAAATGACTTACTTTTGGTGGAGATATATGTTGATGATATCATTTTTGGTTCTACAAATGACAGACTTTGCAAATGGTTTGCCAAACTGATGCACTCAAGATTTCAAGCAGATCCAAGAGAACCTCACTTAATAGCTATGAAAAGAATTTTCAAGTACCTTAAGGGTACAGCTGATCTGGGATTGTGGTATTCTATAGAATCAGACTTTAAGCTAATAGGTTACTTGTAACACCCCCAGATCCGGGGTCGGGGATCCGGGTTGTCACGGTCTTTCTTTCCACAATATCACTTCACTTAATTAATAATAAATAACCTCATGCTGTGACCCCATACTAACACACCACAACCCGTTATAGTCTCAGAGATGAAATTTAAATAAGTACAAGTCTTTGAATCCACAATTTAAAAGTTATTACAACCCAAAATGATTACTTGATAAATTTACAGTTAATTGCCATTATCTGCCACAAGTTATAATTATACATAATTGATTCTCAAAAGTAGATGGTCTGATCTACAATAGATCTACCTCTGCAGCTATAGCAGCTACAACATCAACGGGAAGACGCGGGACGCTTCCCACGCGCTTGCGCTGGGTCTGCTGGAGTCTGGCCATCTTTCCTAACTGTTGTTGTGTGATGAAGAAATAAAGCAAGGGTGAGCAGCAAGCCCACCAAAATAATATGTATAATGATTTACAATATATGAGCCTACTCATAATACTCATGAAAGTCTTGGTCAAAAGAAATGAACCAAGTTTGATATCTTAATGCGATGAAGTCGCAAAATATTCAGTATATATACATATATACTTTTCAAAATATTGGAAGTCCTCTTCCATGCATAATATACACAAAATCCCAGTGTATAACTGTATATATAAAAAAAATATCGTTGCAAGGTGATCTCATACATCTAACCTTGTCTCAACGTTTTTCTGAAAATCTTTGTCATTCATAAGACAATTATTAACTAGATATAAGTTTAAAAGATGAGGTTACCAAATACCCCAATATACTTATATCTTTCCCAATACTACTTGAACTACCACCGTTCAAGTTATAATCAGTTTCAAAAGTTCATCACATAGATGAGACTACAAGACAAGATTTGAATAGATTCAATCTTTGAAATATTATTGAATGAAAAAGTTATGAGATACTTTATTTAGTCCCGATATATATATATCCACATATATATATCTCTAAAACATTTCCTGGAACCTCTGTTATGTAAAGTATGAACAGAGTTGCAATATCCAATGAATTTGGAAGGAAAAGAAAACCTTTGGCATAAACCAGATATCTTGCTGATCAGGCAAAGATACCCATAAGTAACCTTTTCTACTAGTAGATGGACGAATTCCCCACTGGTCATCACCCTGGTCATAATTAGGACCTTATGCTGGACTGCCACTCAGCCACTTATGCATTTGATGGACTCCCACTGAGCCACTTACACTATCATGGACGCCCACTGAGCCCATGTTGCTTATGCCGACTCAATAGATGGACTTACTTCCCGAACGTTGGGTAAGTAATCAATTCATTTACCAAAACTGCAACCTTGTTGCGAATATAAAATACACCACAGAGCCGGATTCCCCAGGTTTTGAACGAGTATTTAAATCCCCTTTAAAGGAAGATCTTAAATATAAAAATGAGTTTTGGGGTCCGCTCTAACTTTTAAAAATCATTTTGAAGACTCGAAAACACTTTAAAGAGTGTTTGGAGTAAAGCTGATTTAATGAAGTAAATCAGTCCCCAGAATATTTAGAAAATGACTGAATATTATTATTTAAATAATATTCCCATAAAGAATAATCTTTTATAAAAATAATTGAAGTAGAAGTTTTAAAACTTATACTTGAAACGAGTATTAAATAACCAAAGATATACTTATATGAAAGTATTATCTTTATTTGAATAATCGAAAATAAGTTTGATTATTAACACCTTATTCTTTAATAAAATAAAGAATATATTTCAGCAAATAATCGGAGTCATAGATCCTCAAATGAATATTCAAATAATATTCATTAAATAATATAAACTGAGTCATAAGCCTTCGAATGAATATTCAAATAATATTCAATAAATAATATAAAAGAGTCATAAGCCCTCGAATGAATATTCAAATAATATTCAGATAAATAAATAAAAGGAGTCATACGCCTTCGAATAATATTCAAAATAATATTCATTAATAAAGTAAAAGGAGTCATAAGTCCTCGAATGAATATTCAAAATAATATTCAATAATAAAATAAAGTTAAAGTTATCGAATAAACCTTATTCGATTAATAGTTTTAAAAACTATATCCATATATATATATATATATATATATATATATATATATATAATATACTCGGGAACATCGACTCCCGGTTTAGAAATATGTTCACCTTTTATCCCCTATACTAAGGGTATACTCAAATACCGCTTATCTCTAGCATAGGTATTATGCAACTATAAGCATTTGAACCATATATAAATCAAGAATATGAAACAGGCATGCATATATACCATATCACATGCTACAATATATCGCAAGAATTTGCTAATAACAAATATGCATTTATCACAAGATCATGCATATACAGATATACATCACAACAACAGTATAACGGGTAGAAAACTTGCCTGAGCGACTTGGGGGTGAGAAAGGCTCGGGACGAGTCTGATAACCTATAAACAACAAGTAAGTTGGAATTAAACCAAAATCACTTGTAAACCTATACTTTAACTAACTTAGACTCTAACGCTTGTTTTGCGCTCACCGATTCGCTTAAGTCACTCGGGTACCCTCGGCTCCACCATTTTTAATAATTTAACCTTTACGAGTTTTAAAGCGATTCCTTCGCGAATGCCTTACCAACTGCCTAACACACTTACCATAAATGTTTCATACATTAATTAACCCTTTTTGGTCTTTAACCTATGTTTCAAAGTAAGGCGAGGGAAAAAGTTTCGTTCGCGAAACGCCGTTACTTGAAACGGTCGTTTCTCCTAAACCGTGCATCGGAATCGAACGAACTACATATCAAAACGAAGCTCGTAACATGAGCTATCTAATCATGGCAGTGGTCATAATCTAGCAGGGGGTTCTCGGGTCCTAATGCTATGCACAAAAACAGTCCAAAGAAAATCGGACGTTACGACGGCTATGTTTACGCGATTTCCAAATTTTAAACCATACAAAACCAACCACAAACCAACCTCAAATCCAACATACAACCAACATCCATCCTTATCACATCATAAAAACCCCAACCAATTCAATTTAATCATTCATACTCATGCTTAAACTTAACTTTAATCATACTTAAGTTCCTTTAAATCAAAACCACAACAATTACCATTCCATTTCACTACCATTCCAAATCCCAAACTCTAAATCATAACAACAAGCTACAATATCAACCCACTAATCAAAATCATCTTATAATATATAGGAATCTAGGGTTTGGAGATGGTATACCTTCCTTGAAGTGGTGGGTGGAGCTAGGAAGCCTTAAGAAGCTTGGAGAAGTCTTAAGAATGCTTGGATCTTCAAGAAAACCAAGAAAAGTTCAAGTTAAAAAACTTGAAAACACTATTCATTGTCTTCTTCTTTGATTAAATGAAGAAGATTGAGAAGGAATTAATGGCTTAAACTCATGATATAGTCCTAACTAAGCATGAAGATGATTAGGGAATTATCTTACCAATTTAGGAAGCTTGGATCTTGGATTTTGAATTTCTCTTGCCTTTTGAATAGTGAAAAGCCGTGAGCAATGAAGAACAAAGCCTTGGTTGCTTTTGATTTTTGATGAAAATGATTTTACTTGGCTTGGTTGATTGGTTTTTGTGCTTGCTTTAGTCAATTACCTTCTTGCCCTTGGATTTGTGTGGTTACAAAGCCACCACACCTCCTTCCTTCCCATGTCATGCTTATGTCATCCTCATGATGTCATCCTCACTTCCTTGTCCTCTTTCTATTGGTTGGATGACATCATTCCCACTAATCCCTTTGATTAACTTCCTAATCGTTTGCCTAATGACCGCTGATCTGTTATACGGTTCGCTTAACTTTCGTTCTCGTTTATCGTTTGAAGGATCATACCCGGGATCTTATTACTTAGGTTCCCTTAACCTTTCTCAATACATTATATTCCTTTTTATGATCCTCTATTATAATCCTTTAATTTAAATCCTTTTTATCCTGTTACCTTATACTCAATTCTCTCCGTATCTTGTGGATTTCCGGGAAAAACCAAAGTGTTCGGAATTGGATTCTGACGATCTTTACATACACTTATATACTTCATAGAGTACTAATAATATCCCATAAGATCAATAACAGAACCCCTACATAGCGTGGCATAAAAAGTTTTCTCGTTCAGCAAAAACACTATTCATAAGGGTTTCAAAATTTCTCAAAAATTGGGGTTATTACAGTCTCCCCTCCTTAAAAGGATTCCGTCCCGGAATCAGATAGAAAACAAATGGGGATACTTTCTTAGCATTACACTTTCTAACTCTCGAGTCAATTTTCCCACATTGTGGTTCTACCACCAAACTCTGCCTAGTTTGATAATCCTTCTCCTAAGCACTTGTTCCTTTTTACTCTATAACCCTTCCTGGTTGCTCCATATAGGTTATGTCGGGTTGCATATCTATGCGCTCATATGCCTCTATTTATCTGGCATCTGAATTACACTTCCTTAACATTGATACGTGAAACACGTTACGACCTGCTACATGTTCGGGGTTAGGGCTAGCTCATATGCTAACTTCCCAAACGTCTTAATATATCCAAGGGTCCAACGAATTGTAGACTTAGCTTTCCTTTCTTTCCGAACCTCATCAATCCTTCCCAAGGGATACCTATATCATTACTAGGTCCCCTATTTCATACTCTTTATCCTTTCGTGTCAAATCAACATACTTATCATGTCCATCTTGGGCTACTACCAGCCGTCCTCTGATTAGATCTATCATATCCTTGGTCCTTTGGACTACTGCGGGTCCGAGCATCTTGCGCTCTACAACTTCATCCTAACATAAGGGAGATCGACATTATCTTCCCTCAAGAATCTCATAAGGCGACATCTCGATAATGACATATGATCTATTGTCGTAAGATAACTCAATCCGAATTAAGTGATCATTCCAAATTCTTTCAAGTCTATTGCACAGACTCTCATTATAGCTTTTATCATTAGAACTTTTGCTTCTCAATACCCATTCTTTTCCAGTTCGTTATCGCTATCACCTTCGGTTCCTAATATTATACTGGTTATACTTTTGCTCGTTAGCGTTCTATAACCTTTTAATAACCACGTCAACCTTAGTATCACGAATGTGTTTCCATTCCGCATACTACCACCACTTTATTACTCCTTTTTCAGTTGTTTCTATTTTCCAAAATTTGATCAATCAAATAGAAGTAAAGGAATTTGTTGAGAGATCACTATGATCATGAACACTTGTTATATCGCATAGTTAGTACAGAAGGTGGCCAGCCTTTAGTACTTGACAAGCAACTAAACAATAGATGGTATCCTACTAGGCTTCTATCACAAAGATAGATAGTCATTCGGCAATACCTCCCCTTCTGGAAGGGTTGTTCTTCTCAGCTTACATGAAATGAAAAGAAGAGAAAAGAACGAATTGAAGAGAATTGTATATATGAAAAAATATACAGCCACAAAATATCTGGCTTGGAACCTACCTCTGAACTATAGAGGTTTATCATAGAAGAACAAAACATATATGTATTTATATCAACATCAAGTATTATAGCATCGCATTTCACGTGCCTAAATATTTTCGCTATCCCGTCCATCATTCTATGGACCCATGCTCTTCCTCGAGCTTATACACAATTACCTTTGAAACTCCCTCGACATCGAAAATCGAATTTGGGATCTCATTCTATATATCACCGTTACTAGGATTCTATGCTCGCACCGCAACCTTCCTCGTATAATAATACGACTCTCTATTGATAAGAAAGAATAATTATTCACTAGGTAGATACTCTACTTAATTAGTCTATCAATGATAACTTATACACTACCACGACCCGATTAGTGGTACTCAATCTCAACACCCATTCCAATACAACTCTCATGGTTGTAATCAGCTCACTATTCGCAGAATTATTGCTGCCTTACTATGGTCCACCACTGACCCACTGTAGTCATTCATTTTCCATGAAATCTTAATAACTAACCATACGGAGTCCATACATCTCGTATCTAATTCTCCTAAGGAGTTAACATAACCACCAATCACAATTCATGAAGAACACTCCAAACTCTGACGTACCTTCATGACATGAAGCAGATAAAAGTGCAGAAGAGTTTCAATCAAAGCAACGATAGCAGGTTAATACCATTTTTAATCATATTCCTTAAATAGAAGACTTAACTCAAAGGTTCGTCTAGTCCTTTTGGAAACATGGTCCTGGCTTATCCCAAGATAGGACCTCCTAAGATAGATAGCCCGTTCATGGCGATTACACGAATTAAACTTTTACCAACTACTATTACGGTTGGATATTGCACAGTCATCAGAAGGAATGTCAATCTTCCAAACCATAATTTAACTTTCACATTTTTAACCATCATCACTGTATTCTTTTGGCACACGCGCCTATAATTATCCTCTTACCTTTAAAGTGTCGGCCACCTCTTTGGCCTTTCCTGATAGTAAAATTTCCTTACAGTCAATGTCATTTTAACCACCTCCAAATAAATTTTCTACCTTATTTCCGATCACTGCTTGAGTGAAAATACTTTCCTTAAAATCTGATGAGTAAAAAAAATCACCATTTTTCCATAAGTTATTGCCTCAGTCTTTAGAGGTTAATCACTGTCGTGACTGACTCTCGATCGTACTTAGAACATCTTTTGTCTTAGGTCCTAATTGCCCTGAATAATTTCGACCTTTACTGGTTCGATCCATACTTTCTCGTGGTTTAACACGTGCCCCACTTGGCATCATTATAATTACGTCATATTTCCTTTATCCACATTTCTATTCTTGAGAATTTTGAATATTACCTTTTTCCTTATAAAACCTCTAAGGTTATCCTTCAATCGTTCCTCCTGTATTCCCTAGATACAGGGCATATCACAATACCATTTACTAATAGTAGAACCATTGTCTATATACTTCTGCAAAATTTCTCCACTGATTTTTAAAGGTTGTTGTTACCTTAACCCTTTCCCAATCATACTGTCAAAACTCATACTGTCCCTATTAAGGGTGAAATTCCAACCTTTATACATTCCCCTAGGATTCATTTTAAGTTACCGATGTTCTATCCTTAATTCCACCTTTAAAAGGTACCTGCATCCTTCCGTGGATAAATCAAGTCATATATCCCTGATAAGGGTGTCTTATTCAATCATTCCCACCTCGATAGTCTATACCTAACTTCATAATAGCATCATTATTCAAATTGAGGTCAATCCATATGGCCTCCAAAAGATAACAATGGTCATCTGCTTTTCTTTCCTGATTTGGTAATGATCACATGGATGATCTGGAAGATATTGGTCGCGTTCAACGTGAACTTCTTCTTAATAAATCCTTATTTACTTTTGTTGTTTATCTCAACAGTCATCTCAATGTTGGGATATCTTTCATACCTGGCGTCTCCCTTTCTGGGTATCAAGCCACCGGTCTTACATTTCCTTCTTGAAGGTCACTTCCTTCATCCAATTTTTCCTAATTTCTTACTTCCTTATCCCCTTAGTCTATCCGCGTCTCATTATTTATCCTTCGAATTATCTCAAGGTTTCCTCGAATCCTCCCAACTTACAGGGGATAAACTTATATGTATCTCTTATGCCCTCAACCATCAATTTTAACTTATGTTGAATCACCCTCATCCTGACGAATGCATACTTTTCTATTTCTATTGCTACGAGTCGTTAGGGTTTCCTCATACCCAACTCCCTTATCATACCTCAAACTCTATTGCCGTTATATTCCTTTCCACTTCAATTTCTTTTTATTTTCCTTTCTCTTATCATTATTTCATGAACCAACACAACATAAGCATTGATTTCAAACATCCCGTCATTCTGGATTCGTGTCCTCCGAACGAATCTTGATAACTTTTACAACTTAGATTCATAATTTATCATACTCGTCTGCCTTTGTTCTGGCTCTAAAGCTTTTACACTATCTCCTTATCTTTGGGAATTACTTTCCCGAAAACAATTGACTGAACTTAAATCAGTTTATTATAATCTCTTACTCCGTGCCTTCCTTGGCCTTTTACCGGCGGGTGGTCTCTCTCTTAGGAGGGTAAGTGACAAAACAGTCTTTTGTGGTTCGTCAATCATTTAGAATCTCAAATGATTCATCTATTTCCTTTAGCCAGGCTCTTGCCTCGACTGGGTCAGCTTGTTCCTTGGAACTCTGAGAGCTTAGCGACTTAAAGGTCATGAAAGAATTTCCCATCGCACTGTCTCCTCAGGGTGGTGGTTGGGGATAATAGTCTAAGTTCTTTCTAGATAGGTCCATGAATTGCCGTATAGGAGTACCGTCTCGGTTCTCCTTTCCTTACTCGACTTTCTGTTTCCTTAGTATGAAATGTTTCATCCTACTCCCCATAATTGGGGTCATCTTTTAATTTAAAATCCTCATTTTCCTCTCCATTATGTCATGGGTTCCTTCTATCTTGATGGCGACCTCCCTGACTATCACGTTCAGGGTTTGCTCTAAATCTTATTCCTCAAACTATGGCTCTCATCTAAGTTCTCATCCTTACGCTCTTGAACTTTCGAAACCCAAATTCTATAGGAATACCTCATTATTCCCTTATCCTCTTTCTCGGTATTAATCTCATATTTATTTGTTGGCTCTCTGCCTTCATTCATCACCTTTCTCTGACACAATATGCTCTTTTCCGATAATTCGGACTGTATTGCAATCTCAAACAGCTTTTCGGTACCGGCTCCGGTTACCTTCATATCTATTTCCATTTTTTTTTTCAAAATCTCTTATCAACTTTCCTAAAGACATTAACCTCTTGAGTCTCTCCTTCTTACTAAGGGCATCAGCCACCACATTGGCTTTCCCCGAATGATAGAGAATCTCCCAATCATAATTCTTGATTAGCTCTAACCGCCTCCTCGGGCATATGTTGAGCTCTCTCTATGGGAAAATGTACTAGAGTACTTATGGTTTGTGAATCTCATACTTCTCTCCATACAAGTAGTGCCTCAAACCTTTAGGGCAAAACTATTGCCACGAGCCTAAGCTCATGGGCGGGGATATCGAATTTCATATTACCTTAATTGTCTTGACATGTACGCGATTACCTTACCGTGCTGCATAAGCACGCACCCTAAGCCCTAGTGCGAAGCGTCACTATACTTCACAAAATCTCCTTTTTCCATCCGGCAACGCCAGCATAGGGGCCATCACCAATCTTTGCTTCAGTTCTTGAAAGCTGTTCTCGCATTTCTCTGTCCATTCAAACTTCTCAGTCTTACGAGTAAGCCGCGTTAAAGGGGCTACTATCTTTACAACTTG
Source organism: Apium graveolens (assembly GCF_009905375.1). Classification (NCBI taxonomy): domain Eukaryota; kingdom Viridiplantae; phylum Streptophyta; class Magnoliopsida; order Apiales; family Apiaceae; genus Apium; species Apium graveolens. Next base: position 3,793,670 of record NC_133657.1, read on the forward strand.
AACGAACCTCCGGTAGTGACCGGCCAATCCTACCTCTGGTAGTCGACCAAACCATGGTCATCAATTCATCAGTGGTCCTTTATCCAATCCTGTCAGGATCCTCCATGGGATCCTCCTCAACAACTATCCCTTCTAGGACTACATCCTCAACCGCTAAATCCTCAATATCAACATCATCCGGTCCTGCATTAGGACACTCTATCGGATCCACAATCCGATCTCCAATTAGTAATAAAATATCATCGCGATGTTGCTCCTCAACATCAGGGTTCGGAGTCCCGCTACCATATACGATAACGAACTACGCTCCTATCACGATTTTTATAAGGGTTCCCATAAGGGTTTTAACTGTCAGTACTACGTTAGGTAGCCCGACTATGAACTTGGCAAGAGTTCTTATTATCTTTGTGAACTTATTATCTTAACGTCCCATCATCTCTGAGGTTTATAACGCTTAGCTCTGATACCATTTCTGTAACACCCCCAGATCCGGGGTCGGGGATCCGGGTTGTCACGGTCTTTCTTTCCACAATATCACTTCACTTAATTAATAATAAATAACCTCATGCTGTGACCCCATACTAACACACACCACAACCCGTTATAGTCTCAGAGATGAAATTTAAATAAGTACAAGTCTTTGAATCCACAATTTAAAAGTTATTACAACCCAAAATGATTACTTGATAAATTTACAGTTAATTGCCATTATCTGCCACAAGTTATAATTATACATAATTGATTCTCAAAAGTAGATGGTCTGATCTACAATAGATCTACCTCTGCAGCTATAGCAGCTACAACATCAACGGGAAGACGCGGGACGCTTCCCACGCGCTTGCGCTGGGTCTGCTGGAGTCTGGCCATCTTTCCTAACTGTTGTTGTGTGATGAAGAAATAAAGCAAGGGTGAGCAGCAAGCCCACCAAAATAATATGTATAATGATTTACAATATATGAGCCTACTCATAATACTCATGAAAGTCTTGGTCAAAAGAAATGAACCAAGTTTGATATCTTAATGCGATGAAGTCGCAAAATATTCAGTATATATACATATATACTTTTCAAAATATTGGAAGTCCTCTTCCATGCATAATATACACAAAATCCCAGTGTATAACTGTATATATAAAAAAAATATCGTTGCAAGGTGATCTCATACATCTAACCTTGTCTCAACGTTTTTCTGAAAATCTTTGTCATTCATAAGACAATTATTAACTAGATATAAGTTTAAAAGATGAGGTTACCAAATACCCCAATATACTTATATCTTTCCCAATACTACTTGAACTACCACCGTTCAAGTTATAATCAGTTTCAAAAGTTCATCACATAGATGAGACTACAAGACAAGATTTGAATAGATTCAATCTTTGAAATATTATTGAATGAAAAAGTTATGAGATACTTTATTTAGTCCCGATATATATATATCCACATATATATCTCTAAAACATTTCCTGGAACCTCTGTTATGTAAAGTATGAACAGAGTTGCAATATCCAATGAATTTGGAAGGAAAAGAAAACCTTTGGCATAAACCAGATATCTTGCTGATCAGGCAAAGATACCCATAAGTAACTTTTTCTACTAGTAGATGGACGAATTCCCCACTGGTCATCACCCTGGTCATAATTAGGACCTTATGCTGGACTGCCACTCAGCCACTTATGCATTTGATGGACTCCCACTGAGCCACTTACACTATCATGGACGCCCACTGAGCCCATGTTGCTTATGCCGACTCAATAGATGGACTTACTTCCCGAACGTTGGGTAAGTAATCAATTCATTTACCAAAACTGCAACCTTGTTGCGAATATAAAATACACCACAGAGCCGGATTCCCCAGGTTTTGAACGAGTATTTAAATCCCCTTTAAAGGAAGATCTTAAATATAAAAATGAGTTTTGGGATCCGCTCTAACTTTTAAAAATCATTTTGAAGACTCGAAAACACTTTAAAGAGTGTTTGGAGTAAAGCTGATTTAATGAAGTAAATCAGTCCCCAGAATATTTAGAAAATGACTGAATATTATTATTTAAATAATATTCCCATAAAGAATAATCTTTTATAAAAATAATTGAAGTAGAAGTTTTAAAACTTATACTTGAAACGAGTATTAAATAACCAAAGATATACTTATATGAAAGTATTATCTTTATTTGAATAATCGAAAATAAGTTTGATTATTAACACCTTATTCTTTAATAAAATAAAGAATATATTTCAGCAAATAATCGGAGTCATAGATCCTCAAATGAATATTCAAATAATATTCATTAAATAATATAAACTGAGTCATAAGCCTTCGAATGAATATTCAAATAATATTCAATAAATAATATAAAAGAGTCATAAGCCCTCGAATGAATATTCAAATAATATTCAGATAAATAAATAAAAGGAGTCATACGCCTTCGAATAATATTCAAAATAATATTCATTAATAAAGTAAAAGGAGTCATAAGTCCTCGAATGAATATTCAAAATAATATTCAATAATAAAATAAAGTTAAAGTTATCGAATAAACCTTATTCGATTAATAGTTTTAAAAACTATATCCATATATATATATATATAAATAAATATATATATATATAATATACTCGGGAACATCGACTCCCGGTTTAGAAATATGTTCACCTTTTATCCCCTATACTAAGGGTATACTCAAATACCGCTTATCTCTAGCATAGGTATTATGCAACTATAAGCATTTGAACCATATATAAATCAAGAATATGAAACAGACATGCATATATACCATATCACATGCTACAATATATCGCAAGAATTTGCTAATAACAAATATGCATTTATCACAAGATCATGCATATACAGATATACATCACAACAACAGTATAACGGGTAGAAAACTTGCCTGAGCGACTTGGGGGTGAGAAAGGCTCGGGACGAGTCTGATAACCTATAAACAACAAGTAAGTTGGAATTAAACCAAAATCACTTGTAAACCTATACTTTAACTAACTTAGACTCTAACGCTTGTTTTGCGCTCACCGATTCGCTTAAGTCACTCGGGTACCCTCGGCTCCACCATTTTTAATAATTTAACCTTTACGAGTTTTAAAGCGATTCCTTCGCGAATGCCTTACCAACTGCCTAACACACTTACCATAAATGTTTCATACATTAATTAACCCTTTTTGGTCTTTAACCTATGTTTCAAAGTAAGGCGAGGGAAAAAGTTTCGTTCGCGAAACGCCGCTACTTGAAACGGTCGTTTCTCCTAAACCGTGCATCGGAATCGAACGAACTACATATCAAAACGAAGCTCGTAACATGAGCTATCTAATCATGGCAGTGGTCATAATCTAGCAGGGGGTTCTCGGGTCCTAATGCTATGCACAAAAACAGTCCAAAGAAAATCGGACGTTACGACGGCTATGTTTACGCGATTTCCAAATTTTAAACCATACAAAACCAACCACAAACCAACCTCAAATCCAACATACAACCAACATCCATCCTTATCACATCATAAAAACCCCAACCAATTCAATTTAATCATTCATACTCATGCTTAAACTTAACTTTAATCATACTTAAGTTCCTTTAAATCAAAACCACAACAATTACCATTCCATTTCACTACCATTCCAAATCCCAAACTCTAAATCATAACAACAAGCTACAATATCAACCCACTAATCAAAATCATCTTATAATATATAGGAATCTAGGGTTTGGAGATGGTATACCTTCCTTGAAGTGGTGGGTGGAGCTAGGAAGCCTTAAGAAGCTTGGAGAAGTCTTAAGAATGCTTGGATCTTCAAGAAAACCAAGAAAAGTTCAAGTTAAAAAACTTGAAAACACTATTCATTGTCTTCTTCTTTGATTAAATGAAGAAGATTGAGAAGGAATTAATGGCTTAAACTCATGATATAGTCCTAACTAAGCATGAAGATGATTAGGGAATTATCTTACCAATTTAGGAAGCTTGGATCTTGGATTTTGAATTTCTCTTGCCTTTTGAATAGTGAAAAGCCGTGAGCAATGAAGAACAAAGCCTTGGTTGCTTTTGATTTTTGATGAAAATGATTTTACTTGGCTTGGTTGATTGGTTTTTGTGCTTGCTTTAGTCAATTACCTTCTTGCCCTTGGATTTGTGTGGTTACAAAGCCACCACACCTCCTTCCTTCCCATGTCATGCTTATGTCATCCTCATGATGTCATCCTCACTTCCTTGTCCTCTTTCTATTGGTTGGATGACATCATTCCCACTAATCCCTTTGATTAACTTCCTAATCGTTTGCCTAATGACCACTGATCTGTTATACGGTTCGCTTAACTTTCGTTCTCGTTTATCGTTTGAAGGATCATACCCGGGATCTTATTACTTAGGTTCCCTTAACCTTTCTCAATACATTATATTCCTTTTTATGATCCTCTATTATAATCCTTTAATTTAAATCCTTTTTATCCTGTTACCTTATACTCAATTCTCTCCGTATCTTGTGGATTTCCGGGAAAAACCAAAGTGTTCGGAATTGGATTCTGACGATCTTTACATACACTTATATACTTCATAGAGTACTAATAATATCCCATAAGATCAATAACAGAACCCCTACATAGCGTGGCATAAAAAGTTTTCTCGTTCAGCAAAAACACTATTCATAAGGGTTTCAAAATTTCTCAAAAATTGGGGTTATTACATTACTCAAATGCAGATTTTGCAGGATGCAAAATTGACAAGAAAAGCACAAGTGGAAGCTGCCAATTTCTTGGAGGCAGATTGGTTTCTTAGTTTAGCAAGAAACAGAAGTCAATTTCCACATCAACTGCAGAAGCAGAGTACATTGCTGCAGGAAGCTGTTGTGCACAGATTCTTTGGATGAAGAATCAGTTACTGGATTATGGGTTAACATATTCTAAAATCCCTTTTTACTGTGATAATCAACGTGCTATTGCTATGACAGGTAATCCAGTTCAACACTCAATGACAAAGCACATCAGCATTATGTACCACTTCATAAGGGAACATATGGATGAAGGTACAATGGAATTGCATTTTGTTCCAACAGATCAACAACTAGCAGATATCTTCACAAAACCCCTATGTGAAGCTACTTTTACAAGATTGGTAAATGAACTTGGAATGGTTTCAGGTTCTTTCTCTAAATCTGCTTAGTATATGTTCTGATACATCAGCCTTTATGATCAGTATTTACAGAAATTACTATCTTTATGTATTCTGTGCTTAATTAAAAAATTTCTAAGTGTTGATTGTTGTCTGATGTGAATTTCTAAACTCTGATAGTGATATTAATATTTCTGTGACTATTTAAACCAATGAGGATAACTGTGCTAGATGCTGACCTAATAGTCTTTAATATACTAAAGATCCCATGTATGAAGTAATTGTTTATGTGGAAATCTTTTAACACAAGCAAATTCTGATACTGAGCTTAGTTGAAGTTTACTTTGCGTATCTTATTACTAAGTCAAAAACTAGAATAGTGCTTCTTATCTGTTAAGTTCTGATGTTAGTAAATCTGATGGATGTACTAAGTGCTGATAAGCCTCACTTATCAAAAGAAAAAGAAAAGAAAAGAAATAAATATCAGGTACTCCTTTGAGATCAAGAGTAAAAATGTGGAAGGGAAGACCCAAGTGCATTGCTGGTATTAAGTAATATGCATTAGAAAAGCAAAATAATTTTTTCTTGGTGACTTTTTACATTCTCTGATTACTGGAGAAATACTCTGATAATAGCATAAATTCTGATAAGCAGTTGTGACTCACTTATACTGAGAAGCCCCTGTAAAAAGAATTTCAAAAGATGCATAAAATGAGCACAAAACAATTGAGGTGGACTCATGCATGAACTCATTATATAGTAGACTTCAGAATAATGACAGATTTTGAGCAAAGTTCTTAGTTATGCCTTATTTCTAAGATGTACTGAAGTGAATCAGACTTTACTCTTTGTCTGATATTTAGCTTAATGCACACACATACACTCCATATGAATGATGAAAATTACCGTGGTGATAAATGTTGTTTTAGATGAACAGTTTAAGTGTCAGTTGCATAAATTATGAGGATAAGTTCTGATGGAAGTTCTGATGATTAAGTTCTGATGTACCCATATCAGTATTTGTGTGAAGAATTACAGGAATAAACATTCACTTTTCGAGTAAAGGAGCCATATTCTGATGACTTTTAAATTCTGCTAATAATCAAGTTCTGATGCTGACGTGGCAGTATTTATTTACTTGGCTTATTTTTGGTCATTACTTGAACGATCATATTTTTACAGAATATTGGTTTATGTGAGATAAATCAGTCATAATCATTATGGGTTAGTGGTTAACGTGTATGTCCTGAAAAACTGCATATGCACGGTAATTATTGCTTATTTTACATGCCCATTAACTCCTGCTCTAACCGTTTATTGACTGTTCACATGGTGCCAGGTGTAAAGTGTATCACATGCTTCAAAAATACAATTGTTGAGTGGAGAGAGTATATATATGAGAGATAAAAGATTTTTTCATCTTTTACTTACTTTTCTATTCTAAATCTCTTTTACTTTCTCTCTCTCTCTCTCTCTCTCTCTCTATTTCTGAAGTTGTTTTTCACTCAGGACTTTTCACAAACACTTTGCAAAAATTCTCTTACTCACTTAATTTCTTATAGAGATGGCATCAAAAGACGTACTCAAGTGCTGGAGTTCTGGAGAAGCGGAGTATATGATGATGGTGGTGCTCAAGGGTCCCCAAGTATTATTTTTTCATCAGGGGAGGATGAGCATGTCGTGACATTGGCCATGGTTCGACAAGCACTGCAGCTGCCTGAGAACTGTGTTTATTCTACTGTTGAGGAGCCAGTTCTTCAAAACATGATGGCCAGTCTGGGGTATGAGAGGAAATTGGCAAAGCTGGGTCAATTGAAGAGATCTTATATAAGGAGGGAATGGAGTTTCTTCTTTGACCGCATAACCAAGGCTTTTGCAAACAAATGTTCTAATTTCGATGCAATCCCCATATTCAGCCAACAAATCGGGTATGCTCTCATTAACCGAACTGATTTTGATTATGCAAGTGTTGTCTTAGGTTTCATTGGGGATAGAATGACAGAAGACAGAAAAACTGTTTACTTTGCTAGATTCTGTCAGCTTATTTATAGTTTTTGTTGTGATGATAAGCCCCAATCAGCTAATGAATTAATTCCATCATTCAGACTAGCTAAAAGAGCTTTTAATGACTTATTATCTACTGATAATAAGAAGGCTGTGTTAAGACCCCTCCAAGTTCCTTTATCTGTCAAACAAGCCTTAATAACCTATGATCCAGTTAAATACACTGAACTATATCCTGATGTCCAACCATCAGAACCTCAACCATCAGCACCTACCACCTCCACACAACCACCTCAAACTTCAGAACCACAACCATCAGCACATCCAGTGAAGCCTTCATCTTCAAGACCAAAGAGGACAAAGAATGTACCTCAGTCTCAGCAGAAGATGAGGATAAATATTCTGAGAGATGAGTCAGATACTGAGGAACAGGTTCCCATATCAGAACCTGTTATTGTAGAAGCTGAGAAGGTCTCTTCTCATAAAGATACTGTAACTGGGAGTTCTAGGCCTCTCAAAAGGCTTAGAAAGCTAAATCCTGATGATAAAACTCCTACAGTGTCTCCACCTTTGAAGAAAATGAAAAAGCAAAGAGCTCACAGGGACACAGTTGAGTCAGATTCAGAAGATGAGGAAGCAGCTAAGGAAGGGGGTCAGGAATCTCTGATCCCAATAGAACCAATTGTTATTGAATCACTTTCTTCTGCACAACCATAAAATCCTCAAGACAGAGTGCCTACACCTCTTGTGTCACCTATAATTGAACAAGTACATACTGAAGACCCAGGTATAAGTGCTGAACTTCATATTCATAACTTGATTGTGCCTGAGGTTCTGTACTTGGAAGCTCCAGCAACTCAATTCACTCCACCAACAACACCAATTCAAGATGCTGATTTCAATGAAGATGTTCCAACTACACCAATTAAGAATCTGGATGATGAAAATCAGACTTTAGGTGGGCATCAAGATTTGGCTGTTGATCAAAACTTAGCTGCAGATCAGAATACTGTTGTTCTATCAGAGGATGCTGATACTGCTGGATCTATAAGTTCTGATGCTGATAATGCTGAAACTACTGGTGAAGCTGCTACTAATCTAGATGTTGATGCAGCTGGTCCATGAGGATATGCACCTCAACAAAGAGTTAATAAAGCTGATTTAGTCAAGAAGTTTGTTAGAGGGGAAGCACCAGTACCTTGGAGTGAAACTCCTAGAGGAAAGGAGTGGACTAAGGAATGGAACACAGTTAGTTTTGTTCCTTCTGAAAAGATTATTGCTGAGCATCTGGCAAAAGCTGATGAAATGCGGATAAATGATGATTTTAAGGCACAACTGAGAGTTACTGCATTGAGTACTAGACACCTTCAAGGTCAACACTCAACAACTTATGCCAAGGTGAATAAAATTCAAGATTCCATGATCCAGCAAGATATAAATGTGAAACTTGAAAAGAACAGATTTTTCAAGCCTGCCTTTGACAGAATTGCCTACATTGAGAAAACTCAGGAGAAGCAACAAACTCAGATTAATGAAATTCTAAAGAATCAAGCTTCTCATCAAACTCAACTCAATGAGATCCAATCCTCAGTGGAATTGCTTGTCTCTCTTTCTTTTACCCTGCTGATGCCAAAAATGGGGAGAAAGTGATTAAGTCCAAATGCAAATCTATTCGACACTGAAGGGAAAGGATGATAGAAATGATGACCAGGGAAACTCTGATAAGGGTAGAGGTCATGGTCAAGGCAAAGTATTTTCATCAAGTAAAGCTAAAATTACAAGTCAAGGAACAAGTTCTGATACTGGGAGAAGAATAAGTTCTGATACTGGTAAAAGGATAAGTTTTGGTGAACATCTGGAACTTGATGAAGAAATTTCAAAGAAATTATTTTTTTAAAAAAATCCAGGAATGGACTTTGAGAGTCTAAAGGAAGAAGAATCTAGACTCAAAGTAGAAAGTGTCAAGACAAAATCTAAAGCTTCTGTTGTTGAAAAGAAACTTCCAAAGCTTAAGGGTATTGTGATAAAAGAAAGAACAAATTCTGAGGCAACCAAAGCTAAATCACAAGTGGAAGTAGATCCAAGGGCAAAGAAAAAGTTGATGAACCTGTAAGGGTTTATATGCCAGTCATGGATGAAGAAATAACTGATGAAGAAGATGCTAGTCTTACTCTGATGAAAAAGAAGATTTCTCAAGCAACCTCTGATATGGCTCATGTTGTTCAGAGTCAAGGTGTAGTAAGTTCTTATATGACAGTGAAGCAAGCAACCTCTGACATAGCTCAAGTTGACTTGATATCAGAAGTTAATGAAAAGGAAACCTCTGACATTGCTCATGTTAAACCTTCAAAGATACTCCTACCAGGATTCACCAAAGCTCAATAGACTCAACCTTTGAAGACTACAACAAGTGGTTTTGAAGCAAGAGTTGTTACAGGAAAGGAAGCAAGAGATAAATCTGGATTGGGTAGTTCTGATGAAAGGAGAATACACAACACTACCAATGATCCAACTTCCTTAAGTGAACCAAGAGTAGGAGCAACTCCTGAAAAATTGAATCAACTTGAATCTGTACAAATGGTTTACCATTCTGTTTTGAAAGAACACATCATGTTATATTTTATGACAGATGGTAGGGTATTTCAGATCAGGAAGAATGCTATTCCACTGAAGTATTTTGAAGAACTGGAACATGTTCTATTTTTACTTCAAGTGAAAAATAGATTAACGGATGGTGCTGCATATTATTTAAAGTCACAAATTCAAAGACAGAAGAAGCTTTACTCTATAAAGTCTGACAGCCCATACTTTCCCAAGTACAGAGATCACAAAGGTGATATTGTTGAAATGAAGCCTAACACTGCTAAGATCATAACTACTTTTCTGGGTTATAAGGTTGTGGAATTCAATCTAGAGTCTAACAAAGCATATCTGATCAGACTTGATCAGGACATAAGGAAAGCTAAAATAAATGATCTCAGGGCAACTATTTTTCAAACTGGTGAAGATACAGCTGAATTGAAAAATGCTAAAAGGAGGATGGTTAATGTACTTGAATATGCTGAGAGATATCTTTTAAAGAATTATCTCAAAACAACTCCTGACATCATAGAGATCAGAAATTGAAGCCAAGTCGAAGATCTACAACTGCTTAAATTCTGAATTATATACAGACTGAAGCTGATATCAAGCCTTGAGGATGGTAAAGCTATAAGGACTGTAAGTTGTAGTTATCTAGTCAAATTCTCATGCATTTGTACTTAATATTTTTGACATCATCAATTATCTCTTAAACTTGTATATTATGCTAATTTACAAGTTGGGGGAGATTGTTAGATATATTTATGATGTCATGTCTAATATGATTTGTGTTTAGTTTTCAGATCTTACTTAACAGGACAAATCAGTACTTAACTGGAAATCAGTACTTATACTGAAGTCAGAACTTAAGATATCAGAACTTAAGTTATCAGGAGATATTTATCAGGAGATAATATCAGGACTTAAGGAGACTCTTAGTTTTAGATAAGGAAGGCAGCTGATTGAAAGGAAAGAAGATCAAGACAAATACAAGAAGCTATATGCATGAAGAAGAATTCTATGAAGAATAGAATACTTGGAAGAAAAGATAACTGATTGATATATATTAGGAAGCGGAATTGTATTTGATATCAATTAGAAGTTTATCTTGTAACTGTGTAGTATATAAACACAAGTATAGGGTTTACACTATATGTGTTATCTTAATCGAAATTATTATTCATTGTAACCCTAGCAGCTCTCGTGATAATTTGTTCATCACCGAGAGAGGACGGTTCCATATTGTAACAGAGTTTATTGTGTTGAATAAAATCTGTGTTATGTTACTTGTGTTCTTTAATTCGATTTGATTGTAGTAAACATTGTATTCAACCCCCTTCTACAGTGTGTGTGACCTAACAGTGGTACATATTACGAGTTGTCCCACGTCGTTTGTGGGAGGGGTAATTTGCTAGAATATAAGCAGCCAGATAACTTCATTAGTATGAGGTCTTTTGGGAGTTACCCAAAAATAAACCCTTGAGGGCTCGGCCCAAAGCGGACAATATAAATAATTCCATTAGTATGAAGCCTTTTTGGAGTGATCCAAAAATAAACATGTGAGGACTCGTCCCAAAGCGGACACTGTCATACTAGTGTGTAGTTAGGCCTGCTTAGCAAGCCCAACACATGTTCTTTAATAAATGTTAAATTTACCTAATTAACCTTACTACATATTATATTATGTTCTATTTAAAACATAATAAATCGGTAGTTTAATTATTTCATCCTTATGCCCTTTTCACCGCTCATCTCCCGACACCCAAACCTCTCTCTATTCTTGATGCGACCGCGTTCGTGATTCACCATTCTTATCTATTTTTAATCTGATTGTTGTTGCTAAATAACCATTAACTATGTGCATTTTCATTTAATTATTATATCCAGTATATTCAATTTATTCTAAAAAGTGTTGTGCAAGACATGCCTCTAAGCCAATTTGACAACCCTAAGATTTAGTTGTTTGATAATCAACTTTGTATTTTGTATTGTATTACTTGAGTTTGGAAAAATGGTTAAAGGATTAGACCCGAGTATTTTTCTGTAAACAGTTCAAGCCTAAAGAATAAACTCTGGAAGAATATCAAGTTAGATCATGCCTCAGAGAAATGATACAGAAGCTTGAAGTTGAATAAATCTGTTCTATGAAAAATATTCTAAGTCAAGATATTGACAAGTCACAGATCAAGAAATATAGAGAAGTCATTCGAGAACTCCGGAATGACTTATAAAGAAGTCCAAAATGTCTAATAGAGAATTCTCAGAGATATCGACAAGTCAAATGAAGATATAAAGGTTGGAGATATCGACAAGTCATTTCTGCATGTAGATAACACAGAGATATCGATAAGTCAAAATGAAGATGTGAAGATTGGACATATCGACAGGTCAAATTATCAATAGAGATCTCTGAGATATCGACAAGTCAATTCTACATGTAGAGATCTCAGACATATCGACAAGTCATTTAGCATGCAAATATCAAGAGACCTCGACAAGTCAAATAAACCTATAGAGAACTCAGAGATCTCGATAAGTCATTATACTTATCGATCTCGATAAGTCATTTTACATATCGAGTTGTCACTTCTCTATAGAATAAACTGGAGATCTCGGTATGCCTCTCAAACATAGAATGCAAACAAATGAAGATTCAAGATTATCAGTCAACAAACAATCTATCAACTAGATTGAAAAGTCTACAAAGTAGCTGAGGAGAATACAAGATCAAGGGTCAAGATTAACTAGACAAAGGATGGCCACAGACCTGCAAGATTCTGCACAAATTTGCTAAGCTAGAAATGGAAATAGAAAAATGTTTCTTTAGAAAATAGTTTAGTACATTTTATTGATGAACCCAAATCTAAAGCAAGTGAGCATCATCTTATTGATGATTCGTTGGCCCACTTCCTATTTCTTTCTGAAGCTATTGGGAAATCTGTGCACAATCTCAAATCAATCACCACAGATTCTACACTAGTTTCAACTCCTAACTCTATCATTTCTACTCTCTCGACGGATATTCCTCATCCGTCGATAAGTGATTGTCTCTCGACGGATAAGCTTCACAACAATTATCCGTCGACATTCACAACTGCTATTTCGACGGATATATCTCATCCGTTGAAAGTCTCTACACAACTTGAAATTTCTAAACATGTTACTAGTATAGATGAATTAGTGGTTGTTCAATCACTCTTAGGATTGAGGGAAGGGAATGACTTGAGTGAGAGGCTGAGTTGCTCTCAGGAAAAAGGAGAGGAAAAGAGTGAACAAATGCATGCTATTTTTTCCAGCATGGCAAAAGTGAGTGAGAGGAGTCCCATCTTAGATGGTGAAGGTGAGGGTGGGGAGCCAAGGGGAGCCCTTACTGCAACAAAAGAGAGATACTAATAAAAAAGCAGGTCCAGAAGAATGGGAAGATCCCGCTGCTAGTGAGTTAAAGGATGTCAATGATGCAGAAAAGAAGCAACTATTTCAGCAAGAATATCAAGTTGTTTTAGATTCTGTCTCTTTTGATGTGAGACATTTACTCATCCTGTTCCAGCATATCAAATTCTAGATGGACAGGGCAATGAGGATGATGAGAGGACTCTAAACTTGGTGCACGCTACAGCTTCTATGCTAAGGGCAAATGATGCAATCAATTCACTTCCTTTTACAGCTGGTGATAATTTTGACTATCCTTCTGGTGCCTCTGGTGGTTCTATTAGTGATGACTCTCTTGGAGAGGATGTTGAAGAGGTAGGCAGGAACATAGGGGGAGAAGCAGAAACTCTAGCTTGGATATTTACAAAGGACTGCAACTATCATCACTTCAAATCCACCTTGTTCAAACTTATTCATCAAACTCAAGCTGCCATTCAAGACACCAATAATGCCATCACCAAAAGTCTTCTTCAAGCCCATCTAGAGTCTCTACAGTTCCACAAAATTCAAGGTCTCCAACATAATCAAACTGTAGATGAACTGAAGCATGATATTGAGCAAGTCAAGGTGGATATCTCTAAGAGATTGGATGCCAAACTTCCTGATTCTACAATGATTAGCTTAAACCAAAACCTCGGGAAAAATCATGACTTGAATTGGAAAGTTGAGGATTTAGGTTCATGACTATCAAAAGTGGAGAACTCAGTTGCTCAAATTCTTTGAAATTAACAAACTCAAACTCAACTACTACAACAACTGGTGGCTGCTCAAAATTCCAACCCTGCTTTACTTGATGATAACAAAAGGGGGGAGAATTAATGTTATGCATTTACAAGTCAGTAAAGTAATTGTTCCAACCATTATCTTCTCAAAACCACAAGTGTTAGATAGTATTGATCTAATCAACATAGCAGGAGGTGAACTCAAACTGAAAGAACAAAGGCAGAAAATTGATGAGAAGATTAAAAAGGTATTTTGTCCAATTGCAAATCAAGAGAAATATGTGAAATACTTCACTCATTTGAGACAAATTCCAATAAGTGAAATGAGATTGGGGAATATAAAAAGGGGTCAAACATCATCTAGAAGACATCAAAAGACCACTGTGATTTTGAAGACCAAGAATCACTCATCAAAACATTGAAGAAAAAATCCAATTGACCTAGTTTATGCAACTCCTCAACCTGATGAAAAGAAGCTGCTTGGTCACTCCATTGCAAATCACAAGGATCCAAGAGACTCAGTCTTGAAGAAAAGAATAGCAAAGATCTAAAGGCATGGCAAACTGATTTGTGTGATTGTTGGACATCCCCAATTTGGAGAAGCCAAGAAAGAAGAAAAATTGAGGCTTAAGTATCAGAAAAGGCAGGTTGCCTTAGAAGCTAAGAAACAAGCTGAAAAACTTACTACCAAGTCAGAAAGTGAGAAGCCTTCCATCATAACTGAAACTGAAATGGAGGAACCAAAGCAGAAATATGTAAAAAAAATAAAGGAAAGAGCCAAAAGGAAGCTGGTACTTTGTTTGATATATTTGTGATGTCATGTCTAATATGATTTGTGTTTAGTTTTCAGATCTTACTTAACAGGACAAATCAGCACTTAACTGGAAATAAATACTTATAATGAAGTCAGGACTTAAGATATCAGAACTTAAGTTGTCAGAACTTAAGTTATCAGGAGATATTTATCAGGAGATAATATCAGGACTTAAGGAGACGTTCAGATAAGGAAGGCGGTTGATTGAAAGGAAAGAAGATCAAGACAAACATAAGAAGAAATATGCATGTAAAAGAATTCTATAAGGAATAGAATACTTGGAAGAAAAGATAACTGATTGATATATATTAGGAAGCAGAATTGTATTCGATATCAATTAGAAGATTATCTTGTAACTGTGTAGTATATAAACATAGGCATAGGGTTTACACTATAGGTGTTATCATAATCGAGTTTATTATTCATTATAACCCTAGCAGCTCTCGTGATAATTTGTTCATCACTGAGAGAGGACAATTCTTTATAATAGAGTTTATTGTGTTGAATAAAATCTGTTTTCTGTTACTTGAGTTCTTATATTCGATTTGATTGTAGTAAATACTGTATTCAACCCCCTTCTACAGTGTGTGTGATCTAACAAGTGGTATCAGAGCAATTTGTTAACATACATACAGTAAAGATCCAAAAACAATCATGTCTGAAGAAGTACAAACTCCAACCAAGCCCACCAAAACTGAAGAAACTCCAAAGACTCAAATCCATAATCGATATGAGACTATAAGGGTTCCCATACTGAAGCCTTCTGAGTATCCCATATGAAAGGTGAGGATGTCTATGTTTCTGGAAGCTACAGATCCAGAATACCTTGACAGAATCAATGAAGGACCAAATAAGCCAACCAAGCTCTCTGTTGTAGTTGCAGATCAGCCAGCACAAACTGTACCAAAGGAGAAAAGTGAATATATAACTGAAGATATCTCATCTATTGCAAAGGATGCAAAGGTAAGACATTTGTTGCACAGTGCCATTGATAATGTCATGTCAAACACGGTAGTTAACTGCAAGACTGCAAAGGAGATATGAGATGCTTTGGAGACAAGATGCCAGGAAACTGATTCAATTAAGAAGAACATGAGGACTATACTCACTCAAGAGTATGAGCACTTTGACTCAAAACCTGATGAGTCATTGACTGGTTTATATGATAGATTTGTCAAACTCTTGAATGACCTGTCACTGGTGGATAAGGAATATGATCTTGAAGATACTAATCTCAAATTCATTTTAGCTCTTCCTGAAAGTTGGGATTTGAAGGCCACAACTATAAGAGACAACTATGCTCTTGATGAAACTACTCTTGATGAAATTTATGGTATGCTCAAGACTCATAAACTTGAGATGGATCAAAGAAGCAAGAAGCATGGGAGAAAGTCAAGGACAGATGCTCTTAAGGCTGAGGAAGAATTCCCTAAAGTGGTTGTCTCAAAGAAAGGCAAAGGAAAGGCTCTCATCACAAAGTCTGATACTGAGTCATCAAGTTCTGATAGTGATGAGGATTCAGGAACTGAAAGTCTATCTGAGATGGACCCTGATGAAGAGATGATGAAGTTGTGTGTTCTTATGGTGAAAGGAATCACAAAGATTGCATACAGGAAATTCAGAAGGGGAAAGAAATTTTCCAGGAAAGGTGCAAGTTCTGATAAGAAAGGTTTCAGAAAATCTGAAGGCAAAGGAGGAAAGTCTGACAAAGGAGATTACTCAAATGTCAAATGCTACAACTGTGGTGAAAAATGCCACATATCTCCTGATTGCAAGAAAGGAAAAAGTGACAAAGGCAAGGCTCTTGTCACAAAGAAGAAAAGCTGGACAGACACTTCAGATTCTGAAAGTGAGGTGAACTATGCCTTGATGGCAAATGCTGATAAAAGTTCTGAAGCTGCTGAGTTAAAGGTACCTCAAACAACTTATGTTTTTTATACTGATGATATAACTGAGTTGAGAAGATATCTTAAAACCATGTTCATTAGTTATAAAGATCAAACTTTAACATGTGAAAGATTAACTTCTGAAAATCTTGCTTATAAAAAGAGGAATGATTATTTAGAAAAAGAGTTAGTTATGTTCCATCAAACTCATAAAGATAGAGATGATGATTTCTATGTTAGAGATGAAGTGCTTAAAATGAATGAACCTCTAAAAACTGAGTTAGAAAAGGAAAGAGAGATTATCAGGACTTGGACTAACTCTGGCAGAACAACTCAGAATCTGTTAAGTAGTGGAAACTGGAAAGAGGGCTTAGGTTATGGAGATGATAAGAATGATAAAGGAACTATAGAAATTGAGCCTATAGTTGTTAAACAAAAGCCAAAGGTAAATCATGTTAAGTTTGTAGATGTAAAGTCTGATATTGATAAATCAGAAGTAAAAGAGAAATTAACTTCCGACAAACCAAAACAGGATAAGCCAACTGAAGTTAACATAGGCTTAATGACAAAGAAGCAGCTTAAGCATAAGCTGAAAGATGTTAAGAATGTAAACAAGGTAAAGCCACCTAGGAAAAATAGAAAGGGAAAGGTAGGTGTGAATAAAAGCAATGATTATAAGCCTGTTCCTAATGCTCCTAGAAAGAAATGTTATAACTATGGAAATTCTAACCATCTGGCTTCTTTTTGCAGGAAGAATAAGAACATAAACTCCATACCTTCAAAATCAGGAGTTAAGAGTCAGTCTGTTAGATATAGGCCACAAAATCCTTGTTTTCATTGTGGTAGTTTATGGCATTCCATTTATACTTGTAAGGAATATCATAGTTTGTACTATGATTATTATCAAATAAAACCTTCTTTAAAGAAAGTTAGCATTATTCCTTCTAGTGTAAGTTCTGATGCAAAGTCGGATATTGCAAATTATGATAAGAAAACTGTTAACATAAATTCTGATGCTAAATCCGCTGCAAATGTTAACAAACTTAATAAGGCCAAAGGATCCAAGCAAGTCTGGGTCCTTAAAACTAATCATTAGTGGTCTTTGTGATTGCAGGGCAACAGGAAAAACATCCTAGTTCTGGACAGTGGATGTTCAGGACATATGACTGGAAATAAAGCCCTGCTATCAGATTTTGTGGAGAAAGCTGGCCCAGGTGTTTCTTATGGATATGGCAACATGAGAAAAACTCTGGGATATGGCAATATCAATCTTGGGAATGTCATCATTGAAAAAGTAGCTCTAGTCTCAGGACTTAAACACAATTTGCTGAGTGTTAGTCAAATCTGTGACAGAGGTTATCATGTGGATTTCTTTGAAGAACACTGTGAAGTTGTAAGCAAATCTACAGGAAAAGTTGTTCTGAAAGGATACAGGCATGGTAACATTTATGAAGCCAAGATTTCAATAAGTACTGATGGTTCTGCAATCTATCTGTTAAGTAGAGCATCAATTGAAGAAAGCTGGAATTGGCATAAGAAACTCTCTCATTTAAATTTCAACAATATAAATGAACTAGTCAAGAAAGATCTTGTGAGAGGACTTCCAAAATCAGTATTTCTCCTGATAGCCTTTGTGATTCATGTCAAAAGGAAAAACAAAGAAAATCTTCATTCAAGAGCAAGACTGAATCTTCAATTCTTTAGCCTTATCACCTACTACATATTGATCTATTTGGTCCAGTGAATGTCATGTCTATTGCAAAGAAGAAATATGCTATGGTCATAGTGGATGAGTTCACCAGATACACATGGGTGTATTTCTTGCACACAAAAAGTGAAACTGCATCTATCTTGATTGATCATGTCAAGCAACTGGATAAATTGGTTAAAGACTCTGTGAAAATCATAAGAAGTGATAATGGCACTGAGTTCAAGAATTTGATTATGGAAGAGTTCTGCAAAGACCATGGAATCAAGCAGGAATTCTCTGCTCCTGGAACTCCACAGCAAAATGGAGTTGTTAAAAGAAAGAATAGAACTCTTATTGAAGCTGCACGAACTATGCTTGATGAAGCAAAGTTACCAACCTATTTTTGGGCTGAAGCTGTGCAGACTGCTTGTTTTACTCAGAATGTAACACTTATCAACAAGCATGAAAAGACACCATATGAGATGGTGAAGAAAAAGAAGTCAAATATGAAGTATTTTCATATGTTTGGATGCAAGTGTTTTGTTTATAAGACTCATCCTGAACAGCTATCCAAATTTAATCTAAAAGTTGATGAAGGAATTTTTGTTTGATATCCACTTTCCACAAAAGCCTTCAGAGTCTACAATTTGAGAACAAGGGTTGTCATGGAATCCATCAATGTCACTTTTGATAATAAGAAGATTACTGGACTTGAAGATTTCAATGATTATCATTAGCTGAGATTTGAGAATGAAGTAAATCCTGATAGTCTAAATCCTGACAGTCTAAATCCTAATACTGCAAACTCTGATGGGTTAAACTCTGATGTTATTGAAACTGTGGTGATTATGCCAAAGGAAAATGCACATGTGCAGGGGGAGGATATTGAAGATTCAACCACATCTCAAGAAGCATCAGAATCCAGAACAGGCTCTTCAAGTTCTGATTCATCAAGTTCTGATGGGCCAAGTTCTGATAATTCTGGAAACTCAAATTCTGAAGGATCCAACTCAGAGAGCATAATTTCAGGGGGAGCATCAGAAAATGTTGATGGAGACAACATGGATCATGGGAGAGCATCCAGTTCTAGAGATAACCTTCCATCTGCAAGGAAGTGGACTAAAGCACATACACCTGACTTGATTATTGGAGATCCTGAAGCAGGTATAAGAACTAGAACAATAACATCAAATGAATAGCTCTATCACTCTTTTCTTTCTCCGACTGAACCAAAGAAAGTGGAAGAAGCACTTCAAGATGCTGATTGGGTGCAAGAAATGCAGGAAGAGTCAAATGAATTTGAAATAAATAAAGTCTGGACCCTAGTGCCAAGACCAGAGAACAGATCTATTGTTGGTACAAAGTGGGTGTTCAGAAACAAAACTGATAGTGATGGCATAATTGCAAGGAATAAAGCAAGGCTGGTGGCAAAAGGATACTCTCAATAGGAGGGAATTGATTATGATAAAACATTTGCACCACTTGCTAGATTGGAAGCCATAAGGATATTTTTGGCTTATGATGCTCATAAAAAGTTTACAGTCTTTCAAATGGATGTAAAAAGTGCTTTTCTTAATGGAGAAATAGAAGAAGAAGTATATGTTGAACAACCTCTAGGTTTTGTAGATTCAAAATTTCCTCATAAGGTCTACAGACTTGATAAAGCACTTTATGTCCTTAAGCAAGCTCCAAGAGTATGGTATGAGACATTAGCTCAGTTTCTTCTGGAAAGTGGATTTAACAGAGAGACTATTGACAAAACCTTATTCTATCTCAACCATGGAAAGGACTTACTTTTGGTGCAGATATATGTTGATGATATCATTTTTGGTTCTACAAATGACAGACTTTGTGAGAAGTTTGCCAAGCTGATGCAGTCAAGATATCAAATGAGTATGATGAGAGAACTTAGCTATTTTCTGGGCCTTCAAGTCAAGCAGAATGAAGAAGGAACTTTTATTTGTCAATCTAAGTACACCGGAAATTTGTTGAAGAAATTTGGAATGCAAGATTGCTCAAGTGCATCCACTCCTATGGCCACTGCAACAAAATTGGATAAGGATACTGGTACATCAGTAGATATTACTGATTACAGAGGTATGATTGGCTCACTACTCTATCTAGCTGCAAGTAGACCTGATATCATATATGCTACCTGTCTTTGTGCAAGATTTCAAGCAGATCCAAGAGAACCTCACGTAATAGATATTAAAAAAAATTCAAGTACCTTAAGGGTACATCTGATATGAGATTGTGGTATCCTAGAGAATCAGACTTTAAGCTAATAGGTTACTCAGATGCAAATTTTGCAGGATGCAAAATTGACAGGAAAAGCACAAGTGGAAGCTGGCAATTTCTTGGAGGCGGATTAGTTTCTTGGTTTAGCAAGAAACAAATGTCAATTTCCACATCAACTGCAGAAGCAGAATACATTGCTGCAGGAAGCTGTTGTGCACAGATTCTTTGGATGAAGAATCGGTTACTGGATTATGGGTTAACATATTCTAAAATCCCTATTTACTGTGATAATCAAAGTGTTATTGCTATGACAGGTAATCCAGTTCAACACTCAATGAAAGAGCACGTCAGTATTAGGTACCACTTCATAAGGGAACATGTGGATGAAGGTACAATGGAATTATATTTTGTTCCAACAGATCAACAACTAGCAGATATCTTCACAAAACCACTGTGTGAAGCTACTTTTACAAGATTGGTAAATGAACTTAAAATGGTTTCAGGTTCTTTTTCTAAATCTGTCAAAGTTTATGTTTTGATACATTAGACTTTATGATCAGTATCTACAGATATTACTATTTTTGTGTATTATGTGCTTAAATTGAAATTTTCTAAGTGATGATTGTTGTTTGATGTGAATCTCTAAACTCTGATAGTGATATGAATATTTATGTGACTATTCAATCCAATGAGGATAACTGTGCTAGATGCTGACCTAGTAGTCTTTAATATACTAAAGATCCCATGTATGAAGTAATTGTTTATGTGGAAGTCTTTTAACACAAGCAAATTCTGATACTGAGCTTAGTTGAAGTTTACTTTGTGTATCTTATTACTAAGTCAAAAACTAGAATAGTGATTCTTATATGTTAAGTTCTGATGTTAGTAAATTTGATGGATGTACTAAGTGCTGATAAGCCTCACTTGTCAAAAGAAAAAGAAAAGAAATAAAAATCAGGTACTCCTTTGAGATCTAGAGTAAAAATGTGGAAGAAAAGACCCAAGTGCATTGCTGGTATTAAGTAATATGCATTAGAAAAGCAAAATAAAATTTTCTTGGTGACTTTTCACATTCTCTGATTACTGGAGAAATACTCTGATAATAGCATAAATTCTGATAAGCAGTCGTGACTCACTTACACTGAGAAGCCACTGTAAAAAGAATTTCAAAAGATGCATAAAATGAGCACAAAACAGTTGAGGTGGACTCATGCATGAACTCATTCTATAGTAGACTTCAGAATAATGACTGATTTTGAGCAAATTTCATAGTTATGCCTTATTTCTAAGATGTACTGAAGTGAATCAGACTTTACTCTTTGTCTGATATTTAGCTTATTGTACACACATACACTCCATATGAATGATGAAAATTACTGTGGTGATAAATGTTGTTTTAGATGAACAGTATAAGTGTCAGTTGCATAAATTCTGAGGACAAGTTCTGATGGAAGTTCTGATGATTAAGTTCTGATGTACCCATATCAGTATTTGTGTGAAGAATTACAGGAATAAACATTCACTTTTCAAGTTAAGGAGCCATATTCTGATGACTTTTAAATCCTGATAATAATCAAGTTCTGATGTTGACGTGGCTGTATTTATCTACTTGGTTTATTTTTGGTCATTACTTGAACAATCATATTTTTACAGAATATTGGTTTATGTGAGATAAAGCAGTTATAATCATTTCTTTAGTGGGAACAGTTTTTTTTAAACTGAACGTGCAATGTAATTATTACTTATTTACCGTGCCCATTAACTTTTGTCTTAACTGCTGCATGCCTGACAGGTGTAAAGGTCTGTTCCACTTCTTATTAACTGCTGTCACGTAGGGTGTCTAAGTAAAAGAAATAAAAGATTCATTTTTATTCTACTCTCTCTCTATTTTCTTATTCTCTCTCACATTTTCTGACGGTTTTCTTTATATACATTTTCTGAAACACCTTACAGGCACTCTAATTTCTCATTTATTTCTGATGGCGCCCAAAGATTTAATTGTTGATGGAGCCAAGTTTGTACCAAATAACTATGCTGCAATCTTAAATAAGGCTGGAGCTCCATCAGATTTGCATTTTGTGCAAGATTTATTAGCTCATAGTGAGATTGGGTATGCTTTGACCCAACCTCAAACTATTTCAAGTTAACAAGTGCTGACATTTTGGAGAACTGGGTTTTTTGATGATGGTGGTGCTACTGGTACTCAAAGCATCGTTTTCATATCAGGAGATGTCGAGCATGTGGTTACTCCTGGAGCAGTTCGTAAAGCTCTTCAATTACCTGAATGATGCACATTCTCAACAGTGGAGGATCCTGTCTTACAGCAGCTCATGGCCAGTTTGGGCTATGAGAAAAGTTTGGGAAAGCTGGGTCAACTAAAAAGAGAAAATATCAGAAAGGAATTGAGCTTTTTCTTTGATTGTATCACTAAGGCATTCGCCAATAAGTCCTCCAATTTTGATGTTATTCCCATCATGAGTCAGCAAATCGGGTATGCCCTTATTCATCAAACTCATTTTGATTTTGCAAGTGCTGTGCTAGGTTTCATAGGGGATTGGATGACAGATGATAGGAATGTAGTATACTTTGCTAGATTCTATCAGCTTATATATACTTTCTGTTGTGATGATGAACCCCAACCTACCAGTAATTTAATTCCACCCTTTAAGCTTGCAAAAAGAGCTTTTAATGATCTGTTAAATGCTGACATTAAGAAACAAGTGCAAAGACCCTTACAGATTCCTCAGTTAGTAAAACAGATCTTGGTAAATGTTGATCCACAAACATACACATTTGTTTACCCTGATGTTCAACCCACCAACATATCACAACCAACTCAACAGCCATCAGAACCTACCATCTCTCACCAACCTCAAACTTCTCAACCTCAACCCTCCATCAGGACATATTTCAAACCATCACAGTCATCTCAACCTCAACCATCAGCAAATTCAGTGAAGCCTTCATCTTCCAAACCCAAGAGGACTAAGCTCAGACCCAACAGAAGAGAAGGAAAATTGTTCTGAGAGATGAGTCATACAATGAGGAACAAGTTCCTATATCGGAACCTGTTGTTTTAGAAGCTGAGAAGATTTTTTCCCAGAAAGATAATGAAACTGGGAGTTCTAGGCCCCTCAATAGGCTTAGAAAGCTAAATACTGATGATGAAACTCCCAAAGTCTCTAATTCTGCAAAGCGACTTAAGAAGCAAAGAGCCAGGAGGGCTATAAGTGTATCATCACACTCTGAAGATAATCTGAAAGCAGCTAAGGAAGGGGGTCAGGAATCTCTGATCCCAACAGAACCTATAGTCATTGAATTACTTCCGACTGCTGAATCAGCTCAAAAGTCTCCTATTCAAAAATAAGAGGATATTCCAGAGACAGTGTCTACACCTCCTGTGTCTCCAATAATTGATCCAGTTAAGGGTGTACACGTTTTGGCCAACCCGACCAATCCAAACCGAACCGACCCTATTTCGGCCGAACCAAACCGATTTTTTTCAACCCGATATATAGTTGGGTTGAAAAAATGTCAACCCGATTTAATTGGGTTGGATATGGTTTTCGATTATTTTAAACCAATCCAACCCAACCCGATTAAAATATATATATACATGCTAATAAGTTAATCCAAAATTATGTTTAGGCCATTTACATAGATCCATATATCTTTGACTCTAAATGTAACTTATAACCTCCATGTTCATAGTTCATTTCGTAACAACAATAGATGTTTGATTAGTATTATATTTTTTGCATTTATGATTCATTCCAATATTTAAAGCGTAAGCAATATTATTAGTACTTTTGTTGTCTAAAATTAGATGCTTAAGACTATTCAATATGGAGAATTGTAATATTGTTTTGAACTATTTTAAAGTATTTTAAACTTTGAAACCTTATGTTTTATTAAAAAATTTTAAATTAATTTTGTATATTTAATAAACCGATCAAACTGATCCAAACCGAACCAAACCGAAGTATACAAATTGGTTTGGGTTACAAATTTAAGTTGAAATTTTGAAAACTCGAATTAATTGGGTTGGGTTGCTAAATTCTCCCAACCCGCCCAACCCGATCCGTGTACACCCCTAGATCCAGTGCATACTGAAGACCCAGGTACAAGTGCTGAAATTGATATTCATAACTTGATTGTGCCTGAGGTTCTGTACTTGGAAGCTCCACCAACTCAACCCACTCCACCAGCAACACCAATTCAAGATGCTGATTTCAATGAAGATGTTCCAACTACACCAATTCTGAATCTGGATGATGAAAATCAGATTTTAGGTGGGCATTAAGATTTGGCTGTTGATCAGAACTTAGATGCAGATCAGAACTTAGAGGATGATGTTAAAGCCTCTATAGCCTCACTTACTGTCATTTTATCAGAGGATGTTGATATTGCAGGCTCTGTAAGTTCTGATGCTGATAATGCTGAACTTACTGGTGAAGCTGTTGAAAATGTAGATGCCGATGCAGCTGGTCCATCTGGACATGCACCTCAACAAGCTCCATGTAAAGCTGATTTGATCAAGAAGTTTGTTAAGGAGGATGCACCAGTACCTTGGAGTGAAACTCCTAGAGGAAAGGAGTGGACTAAAGAATGGAACTATGTTAGTTTTGTTCCTACTGAAAAAATTCTTGCTGAGCACCTTGCCAAAGCTGATTAAATGTTGATAAATGATGATTTCAAAGCACAGCTGAGAGTTACTGCAATGAGTACAAGGCACATTCAAGGTCAACACTCCATAACTCATGACAAGGTGAATAAAATTCAAGAATCTTTGATCCAGTAAGATATGAATATAAAATTAGAAAAGAACAGGTTTTTCAAGCCAGCCTTTGACATAATTGGTATATTGAAAAAACTCAGGAGAAGCAACAAGCTCAGATTGATGAAATTCTAAAGAATCAAGTTTCTCATCAAACTCAACTCAATGAGATCCAATCCTCAGTGGAATTGATTTTCTCTCTTCTTTTACCCGCTGATGTCAAAAAGGGGAAGAAAGTAATTAAGTCCAAATGCAAATCTACTCAATCACTGAAAGGAAAGAATGATGGAAATGATGACCAGGGAAACTCTGGAATGGGTAGAGGTCATGGTCAAGGCAAAGGTGGCAAAGGTTCTTCATCAAAGACAACTAAAATTTCTACACAAAGAACAAGTTCTGATACTGGGAGAAGAATAAGTTCTGGTACTGGTAAAAGGATAAGTTCTACTGAACATCTGGAACTCGATGAAGAAATTTCAATGAGATTATTTCTTAAAAAAAATCTTGGAATGGACTTTGAAAGTCTAAAGGAAGAAGAAGCTAGACTTAAAGCAGAAAAAGTCAACTCCAAGTCTAAAGCTTCTGTTGTTGAAAAGAAACTTCCAAATCCTAAGGGCATTGTGATAAAAGAAAGGACAAATCCTGAGGCAACCAAAGCCAAATCACAAGTGGAGGTAGATCCAAGATCCAAGGGCAAAGAAAAAGTTGATGAACCTGTAAAGGTATATGTGCCAGTCATAGATGAAGAAATATCTGATGAAGATACTAGTCTTACTCTGATGAAAAGGAAGATTTGTCAAACAACCTCTGACATGGCTCAAGTTGTTCAGAGTCAAGATGTAGTAAGTTCTGATATGACAGTGAAGCAAGCAACCTCTGACATAGCTCAAGTTGGCTTGATATCAGAAGATAAGGAAAATGAAACCTCTGATATTGCTCATGTTAAATCTTCAAAGATGTTACTGCCAGGATTCACAAAAGCTCAACAGACTCAACCTTTGAAGACTACATCAGGTGGTTTTGAAGCAAGATTTGTTACAGGAAAGGAAGCAAGAGATAAATCTGGATTGGGTAGTTCAAAAGAGAAGATAGTAAACAATACTACCAATGATCCAACTTCCTTAAGTGAACCAGGTGTAGGAGCAACTCCTGAGAGATTGAATCAACTTGAATCTGTACAAATGGTTTACCATTTTGTTTTGAAAGAAGACATCATGTTATACTTTATGACAGATGGGAGGGTATTCCATATCAGGGAGAATGCAATTTCATTGAAGTATTTTGAAGAACTGGAACATGTTCTATTTCTGCTTCAAGTTAAAAACAGTTCAACAGATGGTGCTGCAGGGTGTTTAAAGTCAAATATTTAAAGACAGAAGAAGCTTTACTCTGTAAAGTCTGACAGCCCATACTGTCCCAGTTACAAATCTCACAGTGGAGAAATTGTTGAAATGAAGCCTAATACTGCTAAAATTATCACTACATTTTCTGGTATTAAGGGACTTGAATTCAATCCAGAGTCTGATAAAGCCTACATCATCAGACTAGATCAGGATATAAGGAAAGCTAAAATAAATGATCTCAGGGCAGCTATTTTTCAAACTGGTGAAGATACAGTTGAATTGAAGAATGCTAAAAGGAGGATGATCAATGAACTTGAATATGCTGAGAGATGTTTGTTGAAGAACTATCTCAGAACAACTCCTGACATCAAAGAGATCAAAAATTGAAGTCAAGTCAAAGATCTACAACTGCTTAAATTCTAAAGTGTATACAGACTGAAGCTGATATCAAACCTTGAGGATGGTAAAGCTATAAGGACTGTAAGTTGTAGTTATCTAGTTAAATTCTCATACATTTATACTTAATGTTTTTGACATCATCAAATATATGTTAAACTTGTATATTATGCTAATTTACAAGTTGGAAGAGATTGTTAGATATATTTGTGATGTCATGTCTAATATGATTTGTGTTTAGTTCTCAGATCTTACTTAACAGGATAAATCAGTACTTAACTGGAAATCAGTACTATACTGAAGTCAAGACTTAAGATACCAGAACTTAAGTTGTCAGAACTTAAGTTATCAGGAGATATTTATCAGGAGATAATATCAGGACTTAAGGAGACGTTCAGGTAAGGAAGGCGGCTGATTGAAAGGAAAGAAGATCAAGACAAATATAAGAAGAAATATGCATGGAGAAGAATTCTATAAGGAATATAATACTTGGAAGAAAAGAAACTGATTGATATATATTAGGAAGCAGAATTGTATTCGATATCAATTAGAAGATTATCTTGTAACTGTGTAGTATATAAATACAGGCATAGGGTTTACATTATATGTGTTATCATAATCGAGTTTATTATTCATTGTAACCCTAACAGCTCTCGTGATAATTTGTTCATCACTGAGAGATGACAGTTCTTTGTAACAGAGTTTATTGTGTTGGATAAAATCTATTTTCTGTTACTTGAGTTCTTATATTCGATTTGATTGTAGTAAACACTGTATTCAACCCCCTTCTACAGTGTGTGTGACCTAACATATTTGAAGAAGAAAAGGAAGAACCAAAACGAATTCAGTCTACTACTATAAATCAACCAAATATGCCCACAATGGAGCAAGTTGAAATCAAGGTCCATCCTGGTATGAATTTTCATGGTGAGCCAATCATTCCCAAGGACGAACCAATAGATTGGGAAAGCCTACATATTCATGAGCTGAACATCCCAATACCAACCACTTCTAAAAGAAGAAAGAATATACCAAGAAAACCAATCAAGTCTATCCCATTAAAATCCAAAACCTTATCTAAACCCAAGACAACAGTCAACAAAGGGGATCAACTCTTTATTTGTGATATAAAGGAGTTTTTAGACATTAATCTTTACTTGAATGAGCTAGATGAAGTGAGAGCAATTGATGCCCACAACAGACTCCCGGAAAGATTAGTGTTCAGGTATAAAAGTGGAAAGGAAATAACATGGCCTCTTCATAGGATTCTCAATGAAGGCTACACTGTCTCAGTTAAAGTATTCTCTGCAATCAAGAAGGATTTTGGATTCACCCAGGTGGCCAAAACTGAGATACTTAACAAAATTCAACAAATACAAAGAAGCTGGAGAGAACCAGGTGCACTACCAAGAATCTTACTATTCCTTACACTGGAAGTAGAGTGCACTTGAAGCCATATTGGTTGATGGAGTTCAAGGATGAAAGGAACACCGGAAGATTTTTCAAACTAGAAGACCAACTAAAAATGTCAAACAATGAAACTCTCAAGGAAATGCAAGAGATGTTGGATCTATCTAATGAGGATGAATCTGAATTCTACAGACAACTCCAACTCTAGATAGAAGAGAACAATGTGAAGCTGAGAAAGAGGACTAGATATTTAAGGAAAAAAGATTAATTTGCTCGGACTAGAGGAGCAACTTGAACAAAACTTGTGAGACTTTTGAACTTTCTTTCATCAACTTTCAATAAAATTTACAGCACTTATAATTTTATCTCCTATTAAATGATCCTTTTGTATAAGGTGTTTTGTTATCATCAAGTTCTCCTAAATTTATGCCTACAATTCTAGTAGACATAAATTAGGGGAGATTGTTACGAATATGTTATAGGCTTGATAATATTTTACCAAAATACCTTAGTAGATTTAATTAAGTGTAATTGTACCTTTCAACGGATAATCTTACTCTGTCATCTGTTGAAAGAGTAGTTTATGTTTAAATAAGTTTTTGTAGCACATTCATGTATACTGTAATGTCTTAGAGAATTAGAAGTTGTAGGATATTCTAAGTCATTTTGGCTACTAGAATGATATGCAAAATAGGTTGGCTAATTGTAGATATTAGATGCCTTATAATTTTGCATGAATGAAATTGAGTCAACTGCCATGAAAATACTTTCAACGGATGTTTCTACAAGGCTTCGAAGGATGACCCAAGTCTCAATCAACGGATGATCCAATAGAGTCTCGACGCATAATCAACAGAGTCTCGACAAACAACAAATTCAAATAGGAGTAGATAGTGACTTGACAGTCACATGGGTTGATTGTATACAAAAGGAATGTGGCAGCCTGTAATAAGGATTATGAAGATCAAGAATCATTTTCATTTCCATGCAAAACATGGGCGTTCAAAGATGCCATATCTATCTGGATTGCATTGGACAGAGAAATAAAGAAACATGTGATTAGACCTAGATAATATACTTTTGTTTTGTCTTATAACACATGTAATTTGGTGATATTATAAACGAAGAGTAGCTAGAGTTAAAAAGTGAGATTGATTTAATCAAAACAAACAAAACAAGAGAGCATTTGTAAGTTGTATCTTTAAGAACTCTCAAGTTTTAGTTTGTAAGAACTCTTGTAAGTAGCTGTGTGCTTTTGCATCACAAAGATCTTCTACATTTATATATATATATATATATATATATATATATATATATATGGTGGAAATAACAATCCACCAGAAAGTTTTAAACATCCCAATTTATTTACTTAGTATTTGAATACTTGAATATTTCTTATCCGCAATTAGCCTATTTAAACATTGTCATATTTATATCTGTAAAGAAGTTTTAATTTCCAAAATAAATCAGAATTTCATTCAACTCCCCTAAGTAATTCTGTAGTTAGATTGTTTGGGATTAACACATATGTATAGTTATTTTCAAATCATTTTACTTAAAATTTTAAGCAAATCAATTTCAAATATTAAAAATTTGATTTCAAATTAAATTCAAAAAATAATATAGTATTAAAATTAATCCGTGCATCGCACGGGTTTTAGGCTATATACTAGTGATTCTTAACTTACAAGTTATTTGTTTTCAAATCTGATCGACTCATCGCTACCTTCTAACTTTATTCCTGTTTTTTATCAAATTTTAAATCTTTTTTTTTTCAATTATTCTAATATTACAATTCTAAAAATTACGAAATATTACATAAAAAATCAAAGAGTTTTTAGTTACGGGAAAATCAAAAGTTAAAAATAGCTAGAACTAGACGACCACATACTTTTTTTTGTTAATCATTTAATTTTATGCTTACTTTAAGGTAAAAACATTTCATCTTATATTTGGACATATATATATATATTTAAAAAATTGATTATAAATTTATAACTTCTAGTATTAAAAAAAAGAGAATAAAAGAAAATTCAAATTTAGAACGAGATATATGTAGAAACAAATTGACAAAAATAACTAATTTTCAAAAAAAAATTAACGAAAATAACAATTCTGAAAAAATGACTAATTTTAGTCGACTGAATATTTCACTGTCAGTTTGGATATCCTAATTTGTATAAGATATCATCTATATCACATTAATCATTTATATTTAAGAAAAATTATTAATGTACTCGACTTTTCCGAATAATACCAAAATTATAACATTTTCCTAACGGAAGTTAACAATAGGGGTACAGTATAGAATGATATAATAGTAGAATGGTGTCATCTGTAAACCAAAACTATTTTATATACCATTTGGAAAAATCAATTCTAAGAGAGTATCATTAAAAATTTTCCAATATTTTTTTACTAAACTAACACGTTAATTTTAAATAAATTAAATATTAACCGGGCATCGGACCGGGACTAAACTACAAAAAATTTATTTACTTAAAAATTAATGATGCTAAACAGTTAACAAAGTGAAAAATAGTTAATGTATTTGAAAATTAGTGGGTAGAAAATCATGGCAAACAAATGGCGTATATGTCATAAAGTACTGGAGTACTGTTGGTGCCGGGCAGAAACGAAGCGTACGCTACTTTTTGCACGAGTTCCAAGGAGATAGCTCTCCGATCATCATCCGGCGATTTTGAAGCTTTTCCTTTTATCTCCGGTTAGTAAACTCTTCTCTTATTCTTGGTCGCTGTGTTTGTTCTCTTGTTTTTTGTATTAGACATGCATGTGTATGTGTCATGTGTTGGTGGGTGTGCACAGAGAGATAGATAGATAAATAGATAGAGAGAGAGAGGAGAGGGAGAGAGAGAAGAGAGAGAGAGAGTGAGAGGAGAGAGAGAGAAGAAAGAGAGAAGAGAGAGAGAGAGAGAGAGAGGGATGGAGAGGGAGAGCGAGAGCGAAAGGGAGAGGGAGAGAGGGAGGGAGAGAGAGATAGATTTATTTTGTACTTGCACATATATGTATTGAATACTACTTTCTCTTACTAATTATATGTTAAAAGTATGGGTTTAATGTTCTAATTACTTCTTTTTACATCTAGATTTATGTATTATTGAAAGATTTAGGAGATCTGTGGGGATTAATTTTTTATTTTTTTTGAAGAAATCTCTGTGGCTAATTGATGGCATAAAAAATTAGATTAGCTCGTGTGAGACGAACTTTAGGTTTTTATTTTGTATGAGCATATTTTGTGTATGTGTGTGTGTTGAACTACGAACTTTAGTGTAAGTGACTGCTTTTTGACATATGTTTAACAGTTTAAAGCGGCTTGAATTGGTCTACATGTATTTTGTCAAGAAAAATCTATGGTGACTTGAATCTGGTGAACTTAACTTTTTGTTGCACTTGTAGCTTAATCTAGGTAAACGTCACCAGCTAAGTCGAATCCTTAAGTTGGTGAACATTGTTGGACGTCATTATTAAAAACAGATAAAACAATCCAGTCTCCTTTTTTTATTCTTTCAAAATTGGTGAAATTTGTTAGGCACGTAATTATTAACACAGTGTAAGGGTGTCTTTGGTTTTAAGTCCTGAAAAAACAGATAAAAAATCCTTCCTCACCTTTTTTTTTCCTTTCAAAATTGGGGAAATTTGTTAGACACGTCATTATTAACACAATGTAAGGGTGTCTTTGGTTTAAGTCATGAAAAAACAGATAAAAAATCCTTCCTCGCCTTTTTTTTTCCTTTCAAAATTGGGGAAATTTGTTAGACACGCCATTATTAACACAATGTAAGGGTGTCTTTGGTTTTAAGTCATGAAATCCAGTACGCTAGAACTACGTGTCCAAGTAACGGACACATCTACATTTTGAAAAACACACATGTTTTTAGCCTAAAATAGGTGTCCAGGTCCGAGTGTCCATTTCCGAGTGTCGAGTGTCCGACACGGGTACTCGAAGGTAAAATGAAGAGTCCGAGTAACATAGATTAACACAATGTAAGGGTGTCTTCGGTTTTAAGTCATGGAAACCAGACATAAAAATCCTGCCACTCTTCCTTCCACCGACAGGAGAGGGAAGTGTTCGCTGCTCTGTGAAGCCAGCCTAGCGCAGTGCCATCCTCTGTGTATGTGTGTGTGTTGAACTACGAACTTTAGTGTAAGTGACTGCTTTTTGACATATGTTTAACAGTTTAAAGCGGCTTGAATTGGTCTACATGTATTTTTGTCAAGAAAAATCTATGGTGACTTGAATCTGGTGGACTTAACTTTTTGTTGCACTTGTAGCTTAATCTAGGTAAACGTCACCAGCTAAGTCGAATCCTTAAGTTGGTGAACATTGTTGGACATGTCATTATTAAAAACAGATAAAACAATCCAGTCTCCTTTTTTTATTCTTTCAAAATTGGTGAAATTTGTTAGGCACGTAATTATTAACACAGTGTAAGGGTGTCTTTGGTTTTAAGTCCTGAAAAAACAGATAAAAAATCCTTCCTCACCTTTTTTTTTCCTTTCAAAATTGGGGAAATTTGTTAGACACGTCATTATTAACACAATGTAAGGGTGTCTTTGGTTTAAGTCATGAAAAAACAGATAAAAAATCCTTCCTCACCTTTTTTTTTCCTTTCAAAATTGGGGAAATTTGTTAGACACGCCATTATTAACACAATGTAAGGGTGTCTTTGGTTTTAAGTCATGAAATCCAGTACGCTAGAACTACGTGTCCAAGTAACGGACACGTCTACATTTTGAAAAACACACATGTTTTTAGCCTAAAATAGGTGTCCAGGTCCGAGTGTCCATTTCCGAGTGTCGAGTGTCCGACACGGGTACTCGAAGGTAAAATGAAGAGGACACGTCTACATTTTGAAAAACACACATGTTTTTAGCCTAAAATAGGTGTCCAGGTCCGAGTGTCGATTTCCGACACGGGTACTCGAAGGTAAAATGAAGAGTCCGAGTAACATATAACACAATGTAAGTGTGTCTTGGGTTTTAAGTCATGGAAACCAGACATAAAAATCCTGACACTCTTCTGCCGTCCTCTTTAGGGACCAGGAACTCCATTCACCCCAAACAGGCCCAACCTTCTGGAAGAATTCAACCTCCAACCAACTTATAGCTCCCACTTGGGTTACAGGCCTGCACTACAAGACCCAGCTGAAAGTTTAACCCTTTCACTACAAGTATAAACAAACACAGGCTCTATTCCCTAGACAATGTGGTGGAAACTTTGCTTTCTTTTGTTTTTCGTTTCCGAGTTTAGTATTCTATAACATACCACACTTAATTAAAAACATTGATTTAAACTAACCTGTTAAAATTTTCAATTTCTTACTTTACATTAATTTGTTTTTTTAAAATACAAATGAGTAGCTGGTTTTGGTTTCAGCATTTTAAATAGGAATTTTGTTTCAAATTCTCGACTAGCTAATCACCAAGTATTTCTTTCCCACGATTGCAAGTAAAGTTACCTGTTTGCTTGCAGTTGACATGTTATGTAGTATATGCAAAGTGCAAATTATGGTATTGATTTTGCATACTCTAACATCTAATATTTTAATTTCAATAGATGATTTATAAAACCTACTGAAATCGTATTGCTCCTGTGCTTCATTGACGATTAGACTTGCAACTAACAATGTCAGTCTTGTGTGGATGATAGAAGAAAGTCAAAACCTTCACCACTGTATGCAATAATGGTCTGGATGGATGCCAAATAAGCTGAGTGTCACAATGCACTTCTCATTACAATGTTCTTGTTCAATCTGCTGCTTTTTTGGAGTTGTGACTGGAACAAGTAACGTAGAGAGAAATAACAGATACATTTGCAAGGCATCCAGAAAATGGTTCCTGCCCCCAAGGAGTAGAATCATCTGCCCCTCCAAAGTAGGTAAAGAAATCACCATTTAACCCTCTTGTTCTTTGGCTTATGGTGTGCAATAGTGACCTATAGTATTGAAAATACAAGTTAAATACATAATGTTATAATGTTCTATCTATTGCTCGTAATTTTGCTGATAAAAATTAAAGAGTAGGAGAATAATCTGATAGTAAAAATATATCTTGGGATTATTCGTGCACATAAACTATCGACACTGTAATTAGATGATTGAAGATTCTTTATGATTGTAATTAATAGATGTGTATAAAGCTTTAGCTTACTGTTTCTTTTGATATATCTAATGTTGATATACTGTCCAAGTGTTCTTTCTGGTTGACTCGGGGTGTTTTATAAATGTTAAAGCCTTAGCCTCCATGGTCAAGAGCTCAAGATTTCGATCTCAATGGACATCCTGCAATTCTCGGTGAATTTTTCCGTTTTAAAACCATCCAAATTGTGTGTATATGTAATTTATATTAACAGATATTGAGGGAAATTACTCGGAATTTTTCAGTCACGTGCTTCAAGTAGATATATCTTGTATTACAACTATAGTTTAACCACATAGAATTGGAGGACACTTTTTTGAACTACAACTTGCAGGGGTGCGGGAAAGCTGGCCACCATGTCACAGATACGGGTAGACCTTAGGTAAGCACCCCTCGTATGTGCAACGGAGGTCACCAACCTAGGCAATTGGCCTTCATCATGTTTGTTGATCTGTATTCGACGAGGGAACATTGATTGCAAGAAAGTGTTATATGCAACTCCTACTGTACAAAGTAGTATATCCTTGATTGTTTTAAACTGATTTCAACTAAAAGACTTATTTTATCTACTAAGGTGTAGTTTGCTTGTGCTTATTACTGTGAATCATAACCGACTTACAAACTGAAATTTAGATGTGTGTGCGCGATAAATTAAAGTAACTTACTAAGTCGGTTACAAGTTGAATTCAGGAAGTAGCTGTTAGATACTGAATGTCAGTCTACTAAATTTTTCTCTTCTCTACGAAAACTCGTATTAGGTTTTGTTTTTTTAACGTTTTTTATGCAGTTATGCAGCTTAAGTTAGAATCGTTAGTAGATTCTTTTCTAAAAGTACAATTACCAGCTTATAAGCTGCGCGATGCACGGGTTTCTTTTCAGTATTTACCAAATTTTTTATCTCTGTCTTGATAAATTTTTATTATTTTGTTTTAAATATTTTGATAGTTTACTATATTACAATTGGTGTAAGTGATTTATATTGGTTCTAATTGTGTACTTGTAGGATTGTAATATTAGTAATAGATTATTCATGTGAAAGTAAACTATTCGTGTGCAACAAGGACCTAAGTTATTGATAATACGAAGCTTAATACTTCATGCAATATTCTTGTTTGCAATGTTTGGGCAACTGCTCCGATATATTCTCTGATAAAAATTAAAGAGCAGGAAGAAAAACGAGAAAGCATGAATAAATTAAGTATAAAGAATTTTGAATCATAGGTAATTTTTTTTTCAGTCGTAAAGGAATCACATGGTTTTGAAGTTCTGTAAATTTTTAAAACTGCACAAATGCTGTGAAACTTGATCGTTTTAGCGATAATCTGTGTAATGCTTCTGAGAACTACTAACGCGAGTATTCTTTCTGGTTGACTCAGTGTGTTCAATATACATCCGAGCCTTAACTCTCCATGCTCTAGATTTTGGTTTCAATGGACAACATGTAATTCTCGGTGGACTGTTTCTACCTTTTGGAAGTTTATAGGAAGACAATTAAAATACACAAAGGCGTGATGATGGGCTGGTTCAAAGAAGCAGTACTGCAAGGTACTCGGAAATTTCTGATTCCTTGGTCAGGTGAAGCATGAGATGGTAACTTATATTTATGTGATTTAATTACTTTTATCTTATATCATCTTTGCATATCAATCCAGTTTATGTGATTTATTACGAGAAGAAGAGAGGTTGTGTGTGTGTGCGTGTTCTGAAGAACATTAAGATTTTAAAAATGTGATGCTTTTATAACCTCGTATATAATGTTACATCCTATATTGGGGAGAGTAGAATGGTAATTATACTTGGATAAATCAAATTTGCATCTTAAATGTTTAGCACATGCAAAGATAAGGAGGGTTTAATGCAGAAAACCAAAGTAAATTTAGGTAAATAAAATTTTGAAAAAATTGACAGCTAGAGGTGTCTCGAACTGCAAGGGGAAAGCCTCTAAACCACAACATTAGGGAACAGTACGTGCAGATGGGTATAATATTTCTCTGAGCAAAGAACTCCTACCTAAATCTCCCTGATTGGATGCATCCATCCCACCTTACGGCCCAAACCAGGAAATGCTAGAGAGCTAGCCAGTGGAAATCTAAACTAATACTGTGTAATAGATAGAAGTTGTCCATAATCATGCAAAATAGTTACAATAATGACTGTGTCAACTTCATAATTTATAGACCATTGTGAAATATATTATATACGTTGTAACCGAGTAATCTTTTAAAAAAGTTTTTGGTTTTTATTTAAAGAATTGTATTGAAGCTTGGTTTTTTTTAACGAGCATGAGTGTAATACTTCTGATTGTATATTTCTCAGTCTCAAGCACAACTGCCGATCAATGTTTTCTTTCTCGTTGACTTGACATGTTCTATAAATGTTTTGCCTTGGCGTCCATGGTCAAGATTCCGATCTGAAAGGTTGCGATTCTCGGTGAACAATCCATTTTCAGTCTTTGACCTTTTCGAAGTAGGAGACGAAGGCAAATAAAATCGACAAAGGAATGAGGATGGGCTGGTTCGAAGAAGTGGGACGCTGGTTCGCGTAACATGGTAACTTACATATTTATGCAATCTAAACGTTTACATAGCAATTTGTTGTTCCAAGTTAATGTCATTTTCACCAAAAAACAAGGGTTAGCTAGGGAGAGTGATATTAGTCTAAACCCCGATAAAAAGTAAAAATCGGTTACTAATTTTGCAAAAAGAAAGTTAAAAAAATTTGGACCATTTCTCGATTTGTTGTTGGAGAGACTTGGACCGTAGGGGACAATTCCGTTCATTTGAATAAAATTTAAGTAAAAATTAGACTAGAACTGTAGGGGATAATTCCACTGGAATCTCCCTCCAAAAATGATCGTATGCCATTATAAGTAGCGAGCACACGGTATTCTTTAGTAAAAGGCGAAAGAATAGTTCGCTTTGTGCTCTCTACATGGCTGCGTGAGATGTGTTGGGAATTAGTGCCCCTTTATATTGCTGCGGGAGGAGCATGGTTGCTTGAACTTTTCTATATGGGTCTGTTTGGGCACTAAAATATGACCCGGCTTGCTATTGAGAATTCTGCTCCCTTTTGTTTTGTTTTCCCTGCAAATCTGAAAAACAAATCAGCCTTTTGTCAGAGCTTTTGGGTAAATCACAGTGAAACCGTCACCTTGACGAATCCGTTGCTGGAATTTTACGTCATGTCCTTGCCTCATAGGTGAGCAGGGTGTGAGTACAAGAAGTTACACGAAGTTACACTACCTTGGAAACACTTCATATAGTCCCCGGAGGCACTCCTAGGACTCATCCGATGCATTTCCCCAAGGAACGACCATGACTTTTTTGCCAATTTTCCACGATAAAAAATCCGATTTATGTTTTGGAAAAGAGGACCATAGATATTTTGATTATTTCTGTTTTGCCATGTGGCACTGGAAATGAATTAGATAACAAATTTCCTCAATTGTGCTTACTTCCATAAGCCATACTGAAAATTCTGCTCTTGCAGTCATTTCAAATCTTTGATATTTTCCTGTTGCTTCTCTGCTGATATATTGGAGAGGAATTTACCAGAAATGTTTTGAATAAAATTTACCATTAACCATTAGGAATAAAATTTGCAATAATAACCTGAAATGTTTTGAATAAATGATTTGGTGGGGTGCGCCAGGCCCGAGCAATAGTGCAACACTTGGGCGACACGTGAAGACCCCAATAGCAAGCTATTGTGATGGACCTTCCCCCTTAAAAAATTAATTTAATATCGTGTGGACCGATGGCCCACATATCAGATATTAAACTGATAAGAACAGATACTACACTTGATCTTAGCCAAAAGGCCGAGAAAGGTATGACTTTATTCTGTGTGTAATTCTGTATTTATACATCAGTCCTTATGCCTCTTCCAAATTTATCCCAATGTGGTACCAAGGTCTTTGACTTTGACAATACATACACACGGCTTGCCAGCCATATTTATGAAATCACTTGGAATTAGTCCGAGTGGAAACAAATCTTCTGACTATGGTGAACTTTTTATTTGGTACAGAGCATACACAAATACCCAAATGAATGAGATATTACAAGAGACGACTAGAACACATCTCGACTAAAATGGCGAACTATATTTGACAGTTCCTTGGCGTTTGTAGAATTTTTTTCGTTTTCAACCCATCCAAATTGTGTGTATGTGTAATTTAATCTTAACAGATATCAAGGGAAAATACTCGGAATTTCAGTCACGTGCTTCAAGTATATATATATATATATATATATATATATATATATATATATATTGTAGTACAGCTATAGTTTAATCACATAGGATTGGAGGACACTATTTTGAACTACAACTTGCAGGGGTGCGGGAACGCGGGCCACCATGTCACAGATTATGATTTTGGCTCCACTTGACTGTTTTAGCGATAATCTGTGTAATGCTTCTGAGAACTATTAATGCGAGTATTCTTTCTGGTTGACTCAGTGTGTTCAATAATCCGAGCCTTAACTCTCCATGCTCTAAATTTTGGTTTCAATGGACAACATGTAATTCTCGGTGAACTGTTTCTACCTTTTGAAAGTTTAGACGAAGACAAGTAAAATACACAAAGGCGTGATGATGGGCTGGTTCAAAGAAGCAGTACTGCAGTACTCGGAAATTTCTGATTCCTTGGTCAGCTGAAGCATGAGATGGTAACTTATATTTATGCGATTTAATTACTTTTATCTTATATCATCTTTGCATATCAATCCAGTTTATGTGATTTATTACGAGAAGAAGAGAGGTTGTGTGTGTGTGCGTGTTCTGGAGAACATTAAGATTTTAAAAATGTGATGCTTTTATAACCTCGTATAAAATGTTACATCCTATGTTGGGGAGAGTAGAATGGTAATTATACCTGGATGGATCAAATTTGCATCTTAAATGTTTAGCACATGCAAAGATAAGAAGGGTTTAAGGCAGAAAACCAAAGTAAATTTAGGTAAATAAAGTTTTGAAACAGTGCATCGTGGGAGAATTGACAGCTAGAGGCGTCTCGAACTGCAAGGGGAAAGCCTTTAAACTACAATATTAGGGAACAATACGTGCAGATGGGTATAATATCTCTCTGAGCAAAGAACTCCTACCTAAATCTCCCTGATTGGATGCATCCATCCCACCTTACGGCCCAAACTTGGAAATGCTAGAGAGCTAGCCAGTGGAAATCTAAACTAATACTGTGTAATAGATAGGAGTCCATAATCATGCAAAATAGTTACAATAATGATTGCGTCAACTTCATTATTTATGGACCATTATCCAATCAAAACAAGCTAAAGTTATAAAATTTTGTTTTTATTGGGTACCCTTGTGTGCCCTTGTGTGCCCGCCATAGAAAAA
Organism: Apium graveolens; assembly: GCF_009905375.1. NCBI lineage: Eukaryota > Viridiplantae > Streptophyta > Magnoliopsida > Apiales > Apiaceae > Apium > Apium graveolens. The sequence continues at coordinate 3,833,589 of NC_133657.1, forward strand.
CCGTAGATTAAACATATGAAGTATGTAAGAAGTCTTCTGAAATCCTGTAGATGTGCCAAACAGAAATAGACCGTTCTCTACTTTTTGCACGTTTTTCTAGGTGATTAAAAAAATGAAACGCAAGTATCTGATCATCTTCCTGAGATTCTGAAACTCTTGTCATCTATGGTTAGGAAACACTTTTGTATTCTCTTCGTGCTGTTTATTGAATTGGTCTTATGACGTGCAACACTGACCTATGTTATTGTTAATACAAGTGTAATTCTTCATCGTAAGAATATTCCTCGGGAATTCTTGTTATAGTGGAAAAATGGGTTCTTGAGTTTTTTATTCTTAGAATGAAAAAATGTTGGAAAGGTTGATGGTTTAAGCAATCATTTGTGTTATGCTTCTTATTATATAGTTCTTGAGCAATCTACTCTATCAAGTGTTCTTTTTGGTTGACTCAGTGCACTCAATATATGTCAAAGTCATGCTCAAGATTTTGGTCTCTCAATGGACAACCTGGAGCTCTCAGTGAATTGTCAATCTTCAATCTTCTTCTTCTTCCTTTTAGAAGTTGATACGAAGACAAATAAAAAAGACGAAGAGAATGGGGATGGGCTGGTTCCAAATGGTAATTGGATTATTTTTGGAAGTCAGTCAAGACTATAACAAATAGAAGAGACCAGAGAAACAGGTATTGAAATTAATCTTAAATTGCTGCTTCTATTATCAAGTGAAGTATGAGAGGGTAACTTGGATTTATGCAAATTAAGTGTTTTTCATCTTACATCTTGTTTAGATTATGAGTCAGTTGCTCCAAGACCCAAGTTTAAGTGATTTTAACCGAAAAACAAGGGTCGGCTAGACAGAGTGTGCGTGCAGTGCTCTCCAAAGATAGCCAACTCAGTCTAATCTGTAAAAAAATGATTGCCAATTAATCGAAAACGGGGATTAAATAGTAAGAGTGTCTGTTGATCCCCGCCAAAGACGGTCACAACTTATAGTTTAATCCTAAAAAATATTGATTGCTAAATTGGCAAAAAAATTTGGACCATTTCTCGATTTGTGCGTGTCATCCTTGCGCAGGGGCCATGCTAATCTTCTCTGTATCGTTCCAATTTTATCGGATGTCCCCGAAGGGACAAATTGATGACCTTCAACTGGGTTATATGTCGATACTAGTGCAACTTACATTAGCCAATGTGGGTCATTATTTGAACTTCTAACACAAATCAGAGTAAAGTGATGCCATAACTCCCAAGTCCAAAATTGTGCTCTAATATCAACCTTTACATTCACAACTTGTCCACCATATTTTTTAGTTTATCATAAATTTTGTTTGGTTAGTTTTTTTATATAATCTAACCATCCTTTAGTAGCATCTAGGCCCCCATATATAAGACATATATTACTACTACATAATATAATATAACAGCGAAGCTAATGAGTGTAACAATATTGAAATAAACTGGGAACCAAACACCTTAATTAAAATGTAAAACAAATGCAAACAAGACCTTGCTGAGTTTATCTGACAAAAAAAGTCTTTGCTGAGTTTAGGTTATTCGTTTTTTTTAACCATCCTTATTATGTGTACAGTAATCATTTGCAATGTAAGAGTGATTTATTCTATAAACTTTTAGGAAATAGAATTCTGTTATTCTAATCTTAGAAACACAGGACTTTATACTAAAACGAGGTTTTATAAGCTAAAGACTATATACATCACAGCAGAAATGAGTCTGCAGAAGTGAATTGTCACTTTTTATATGAGAGAATTGTCTCATAATTGATAGAAGTGAATTGTTTTTTTTTGGACTTGCACAACAGATTTTTAATAGCAACAAATTTCTTTTTTATGTGGATTCTGCATCTTGTTGTCAATTTTGTCCCCTTCAAAATACGTCGTGATTGCTTGATAAGCGAATATGGACCTGATCTTGGAATAGTTCAAGCTCTTTGTTACCAACAGTTTGTGTAATGCTGAACCAGGGCGACAATGGGATTTGTATACAGGTAGATGGCAATTCCTCAACTCTTCAAATTTTTAGCATAGTTCTTGTAGTCTCACTGGGCGGCAATTCCTTGAGTTTTCATATTTTTAGCATAGTTCTTGTAGTCTCACTGGGCCTCATATTGTACATCTTAAAATGATGCTCGGTAGCATTACGCCCACCTTTGTTTGTGCAGGCATATAAAATGCAATATTGTGAGTGCCGTTGTTTATGTTACTCTCTTCGTTTCACAATACGTCCTATTTGGAAGAAAGTTTTGTTTCAATTTAGTCGTCTCTATTTAAGTTTATATTTTCAACATTAACTCTATTTCACATTTCTCTAATTTATATTTTCAAGATAAATCATATTTAAAATATTATATTCAAATTAATTATAATATGTTCACTTTTCTCAATGTGCATGGTTTTTTTGAAAGTGTTTGTATGTTGAAACTGATGGAGTAGCCTATAAGGGTCAAAATGATCTAGTTAAGACAATAAATAGTAGTGTGAGCTGTGAGGTATCATTGAATTGGGATTTTTAGTTGAAGCAGATCTTTTTATATAAAATGTGTATGAATTTTTAAAACCTATTTATTCTTGCACATCAAGGGCGTAGTAGAATGAATAGGTTTCCTAAGGAGGCGCTGATATGTTACTCCTACTCTTTTGTTAAGGTTCGACAATGTCTAATCTTTTGACCAAACTGTGAATACTTAAAACAATTTAAAATTAAATCTAATTCAACTTATAATTCAAAATAAATATGGGAGAAAAAGAAAAGAACTAAATAAATAAAAGTAAAAACAGTTTGTCTAGTGTGCACATTGACACATGCTAAGAAAATGTGATTGATGAGTTGTAAAAATTTTATTGGTGGAAATTTGTGTAATTATTAATGAGGTATTCATCAATATTTTGTGAATATTTCATCAGACTATTCTTAGCATGGGCACATACTAGAATCCTTTACAAAAAAAGTAAAAAAGATGTCTAATTTTATAATTCTTTACGAAATTATTTTTAAAGTTGGTTTTATTTCTAAAATCCTTTACAAAATTATATCTAAAATCCTTTACAGAAAACTAGAATAGTCAAATTTGATAAAAACTAAAGTGATAATATCTCCTGATAAAAAAACTCACTCGCCGGGATCAATATTAAAATTTATTAACACCTTTATTGTGATAATTTATTTTTTGCATAAATTTAGTGTACTTCGTTTTTTATACTTGCTTTGGTAGTCAGTTTTAGGTACTTGAACCTATTAATACTATAAACTTCTACTCTTTTTTTTTCTTTTTCATCGTATAGGTGCGTACTGGGTAAACTCTATGGACTCACACAATAGTCTGCAAACCATAAACTTTTACTTAATTAAAATGTATCGTAACAAATTTAATTATATTACGATTATAAATATATTCTAGTTTAAACACATATAACTATATTACTATATAAATTTTAGAAATTATTTATTTAAATTCTATTTCATTTAGTATGATTAATTCAACATTATAATCTTGATTGAAAAATACATTATAATCAATTTTTTTTATAAAAGAAAACCTTAATTTGTATAAATGTAAAATATAATATAATACATATTAAAAGTAATCCCAACATAATTTAGTACAATTAAATTTCATTGATTTTAATAATATAATATAGAAAGAGTAATGCTACATGCACAATATTGAAAAAAAACTTACAAAATTATGTGACGAGATATGATATTTAAATTAGGGCTATTTATGTGAATGTCAATTAGACCTCTCAATGGAGTGAAGATCTGATCCGACCTTCAAGACCATTTTAGCGGATATGGATCGATCTATTAAAAATCTGATTCGGGATTCGATTCGATAAGAAAAATCCGATTATACATGGAGCATATATGAATTTAGACCGATCTGATCCGTTAATAACCCTTTATTTAGAATTTTTATCCTCAGTTTAGACCAATGGTTTTGTACTTCATTCGATCCGGTCTTTAGAATCCAGTCCATTTCTAAATTATACTCTAATTATTTTAACTTTTCATACCTACATACCCTTATCTCAATTCACATAATAGTTTCATTTGGATACATCAAATTTTTTTTTGGCATTGTTAGAATCAAAACTCTACAATTCAATACTATATTTAACTTTTAGTATGTTTCCCATTTATAATAACTTTTGTAATAAGTTACGTTAAAAAAATATACATAAATGAAGCGGATATCCGATTCGAAATTCGTGATCCGTACGGATCCAGATCTGAATCGGCCTATAAAAAATCTGAGGTTGAACTAAATCGAATCTGAAAAAATAAATAGATATGGATATAGGTCGATCCGACCCAAACTCGGTCCATTGACAAGCCTAATTCCAATCAATACCCATTGTGATTTTGCTAAAAAAAATTGTGGATCTTACATTTTCTATATAAAAATGAAATAGATTTTATTTAACCACCTCTCTTGCTATTTTCAGTTTTCACACTTTATCTTCGAACTAAACATTTGACAATAAACTATTCGTCACCTCCTTATTCCTTTCAATCTAGCCCTATACGGCTACATTATATTAGCATCTTTTACTGTTATATATCTACATACACACTTTTTCAAGTGCTAAGCAAACAGGGTTATTAAGAACTAAGAGTTCCCTTTCACTACTCGGTAGAAATGATAATAACTAAACTTATTACTTATATTATATCATACAGAATTACAATACAACACATAATACTACACTGTTTTAAGTGTTTTAGATCATGTACAAGTGTATATATAGGTTTTAGTCGTTAAGGATTAGTTCTTCGCATACATTACTTGCTGAGATTAATATACACACACTACACATACATACACACATATATATATATAGAGAGAGAGAAATCATAATATTTTCAAGATAAAGTCTCAAATCAACTGGTACGTTTGAAGTCAGAGTTGTATTTTATTTACATTTCATCAAATGTAGGTGCGTTTCTCGAAATTTGTGCATGTTAAATTATTTTCATGTAAGCAGTATGAATATCGATAGTTGATACGATGGATTATCGAGGTTTTTGTACTTGTAGATATCTGATTCAATAATATTGCATGAATTTATTGAAGTTCAGTTTACGATGTTGCTATATTGATTATGATTTTTTTATTTTTGTTTAGTACTCCTGGATCTAAACTCTGTTTATTATAATTTGTTCTTTATGATTTAGTGATATTATATTGTTGTTCAAAGTGAGAGTTGTTATTTATTTATTTTGTTTGAATTGAATGGTTTTGACTTGTTGCTTCGATATGAGTTCGAGGTTGAGCATGCTGCGATTAGTGAGATGATTTGAGAGTCATGAAGTTATATGAGGTGTTTTTAATAGCATAACTCATAAGAATAAATCTAAAAGGGGTTAATAAAAGTTTTTAAGTATGGCCGAAGATTAGAGAAAAGTGGTGCTTGAATTGGTCTCAATCAACCACTTGGCTGACATTAAGTGTAGAGTCTCAAGTGTCTGGTTCCACTTTTGCAATAAAGCTAGTTTATCACCACGTTTGAAACGCATATTATTGCTTGAAAGTTTCATGTCCATGATAATTTCTCCTACTTTTTTAGTGATGTTGATAAAACTGTTATTAACTATCTAGCCTATTATTGTGACAGAAATGGAAACAAATGTGACTTTGTTTGGTGCAGCTCTGATGAGCCTCAGTGAGGAGGATTTTTTCAAAATCAAGGTGACCAGTGTGGTTACTACCATGACGCTAATGCTAATGGAGAAATGAATCCAATTGTCACAATTTGAGTAAATAATCCCCAAATTATCACTTTTGGGTATTAAAGCCCAAAGTATCACTTCACCACGTTATATAATGTAGCATTTTTTTAAGACCCTAAAACGTAGTATCGTCTGCCATTTTGTGTTTTATTTTAAAAAAATAAAACCTCACTACAGGTTTTATTACAGAGACGAAGACGAGCGCAAAGTCCATTAGGATTATACACGAACATGCAGAGGAGATACAGAGCTTTAAAATCATTTATGCTTACAATAATCATGAACCTTGAGGTAAATAATTGTGCTTTTGTAATTTTTGAGTTTTTATGTTTTTTATGATTTGATTGCATAAATGGAGTTTGATTAAACTACCCATTGGATTAAATCTGTTTTCGGGTTCTATTTTTGCTTTGAATTTGAAGAACAAATTATATGTTACCTAATTGTATGGGTAGAATTGTGTATCAGAATACATATAGAGAGGTGTTTCCCATTATATCTGCAATTTAGGTAGTAGAATTTCTAGGTTTTGAGGCCAGAAGGTAATGCAGAGATCAGTGTATATAAGCTATGCTAATATATCTGACATTTAGGTAGCATACTGTAGGGTGTATGATTGCAAATAGAAATAACCCGTGGGAGAATTATTGACATCTGGCATAATTAGGATTTGGAATTCCGTGTATGAGTACAAGGAGATCGTAGTTTATAAGCCCAAACCTACTAAACTTTGATTTCTGCTTAATGTCAATGTATCTCTCTGTATACTATACTATACTCTGGTGTAAAAATATGAAGATACATAACTAATAAGGATAATTTACAAACAAGAATAAGAATTGAATCATATACATCTACTAAAAGCAAACTCGCCGAATGAGTCAAGGATGAAGAAATGCCATACGTTAAGAAGGAAACTATGAGTTTGACTGATTGATTTAAGAAATAAAACGTTGCTATAAGAATAACAATATAAAGATGCAGGTCATAACTGGTCATTTGTCATGATATTAGTATTCCTTTAATATAGGTTGTTGAATCTTATTTATCATTACATGACCAAATTTATAGATCTGTAAAGTGTAACATAGTTATCATGTCTTAGAAATATATTTGAATTAAATTATTGACAAACCATTAAATCATAATAGATCCAGTATGATTATACATAATTCTTGTATTGCCTTTTACTCTTATGGTGTTTATATAAGGTCCTAAAACTAATGTCCTCCAACAAGACTATTATTATCTGGTTCCTTTACTTCCCATATTAAATTGTATCCTATTTGTTGATTTGAAGCAAATTCATAATGGAACCGGAAAAGTTTACATATTCATCATCTCACTACATATAGAACAATAGATAGTGAGATGCAAGGTGGATTTCCTTGCTATGGTCTATGTTGACATATAGACACTCCATAGATATAGAACAATGAGAGAGTTATTGTAAATTTGGTTTGTAAGTACGGTCTGGGTAGATTGAGATGTTTGTAAGAAAGATTGTTTCCGATCATTGTAATCTCTACATTGTTACATTTAAATGTGTATGCCCCTTTTAAATTTTAATTTGGTATATTACCCGGAAAATCTAGGAAATTATATGGAGAGCAACAAGTGTTTTGTGATCTTGTAGTTTAGTCTATTTCATTGTACCCAATTTTCAGCTATTCTATTATGACATTGTACTAAAATTCTGTAAATTGATGATCATAATTGTCCATCATTGAAAGAATTAGCTATCGTGTAAACAATGACTGTCAATCCCGTCTAATCTATTTTATGTGTCTACACTACTTTATTGCGTCTTATGCATTGGAATAATATGTTTCTGTGTTTTTTAACTTGTACATATATATGTTTCCAGGATGTGCATCCGGGTCATGTTAACCCTAGCCTTCTTCATCTTCAGGCTTCACATAGATCTTCAGATATTTGGAGGTTAGGTGGCGGTGATATGTTGAACTGTCGGCATAAAAATCCTAATAATCAAGATGATCTTCCACCGCTGGATCTTCGTATGGTCCCTTTACTTCATGCTACTAATTTCTATAGTGTAGCTCGAGTGGCATCTTTACAGCTTGATTGGAGTCTCATATCAGCTCTTGTTGAGAGATGGCGGCCAGAGACACATACATTTCGCTTGCCTATGGGAGATGTCACTATTACTCTACAGGATGTAGGTATTTTTTAGGGCATCTTGTTGATGGTGATGTTGTTATTTCTGATGTCACCCCTGGCCCTGGTATGAGTTGGCGTACTTATGTTGCTGAACTTTTTGGTAAAGATCCCGATCCGAAGAAAGACATGAATGTGTCAAGAGTTCGGTTGACTTTTATTTCTTCATGTGCTCCCCCACATTTACCGCATGATGCAGCAACATATGATATTTGGTTTTCAGACACAAATCAGACAAACAATCATCTATCTATATTATTATATTAAAAACGAAACATTGAAAGTTTGGTTGTAGGTCATCTATCTATCTATCTATCCATCTATATTATTATATTAAAGGCGAAACATTAAAAGTTTGGTTGTCGGTCCTCTGGTCACTCAATCCAGAACTGTCAGATCAAATCATGAGCATAGTTAGGCATAGGTTCGAATCCTAACAGAAACATATAAAATTATAGATTTACAATATATAGTGAAGAAAACAACCGTGCGATCCTAACGACAACATATTAAAATTCTATATTTACAATATATAGTGATGAAAACAACTGTGCATTGCAAGAATTATCATATAAAAGATAAAATATTAAAAGTTTTGGTACGATACTTGTTTTTTGGTAGACGGTGATTTTACCGGATTACCCTTACTTACAAATTTCATATCAATTAAAGTATATCGATATTAATTTATTAAAATTATTACTAATATAGGACAATATTCAGTAAATCCATGCGTACATCAGTTCGGACACTACGAACTCCTCGGGCCTTTGAACAGAACCCTTACGAGAACCTTCTCACTCTCACGTACACAATCACCTAAATGTTAATCTCCCTATTTCAGTTATAATGTAGCACATGATTAACATAAAAATTCCCTTACTCCCTCTGTCTTTTTGTGCAGCTCTTTTTGGTACATGTCTTTTTTAATGATTTTTACGTAATTACGCTTCTATCTATCTATATTATATTTATATTATATGTTACGAGACACTAAACATTAAAAATTTGGTTAATACAGTACTTTGTTTAATCATTTACCTTTACTAAATTATTCCAATTATACTTACTATTAAATTCAACTTCTTTTATAAATCTAATTATATTTTATTATAGAATATGAATACAAATTCTAATCCTATACTTATTATTATATTATAAAAAACCATACATAAAAAATTTGGTTGATACTGTTATTCGTTAGATTACATAATATAAAAGACGAAATATTTGCTATACCTGTTTTTTGGCATACACTGATTTTACCGAATTACCCTATATTTTGAAAATAATTATATAGCCATTATATACATAATTCTCTCTGAAAGAATTAAAACTCATCTATTCTACATATAATAGACGAATCTTTAAAAAATTTTGGTACGGTATCAATTTATTGATACACGCCTATTTTACCTTGAAAACTTCAATTTTATATACTTTTATAAAATTAACAATATTTTTCCGGTTTACCATATACAATGGAATTGTCTTGAATACACGCGAACACACTTGAATTTCGTAATGAATTTATATTTGTATCGTTGTTTACCTTCTTCAAGGAACTAGAAATTCTCTCACGCACACCTCTGCTCTGGAGATTAAGGAAGAACACCAAGAAGAATACGATTCTTTTAATTTTGGCAGATCATATCTCTCAGGATTTATAAAATCTATACTATATTAAATATAATTATTTATAAATAATTTAAAACTGGATCTTATTTTTAAGATTATTATTTTTATTTATTTTAGGAAAAATATATCTATCTCTCAATATTATACTACTTTATAATAGACAAACAATAAAACTTTGGTTAGTCGGTTGTTCGATCGATCAATTCTAATTCTAATTGATATTTAGGTTAACTTCTCGCCAAATTTAAATTCTAATTTATATCGTACTCTATATTATTATAATTGATATTAAAATTATTTTATTTTATAAATATAAATTCTAATTTATTCAGATCTATATTACTCTAATTGATATTGAAGTTTACTTATTCTACTAATTTAATTTTTATTTAAATAAATTTTAAAACAATCTTTATTATAACAAACAGTTTAATAATTTAATCAAACTGTAAAATAGATATTATTTGATATATTTCTCGGTGTAATGGTCTCTATACAACAAAATCTTTTACATTTTTATTCGGCTTAAAAGAAAATTATACTATTTGATTCGGGGTATGTTAGATATATTTGATAATGTCATGATTAATATGATTTATGTTTAGTTTTCAGATCTTACTTAAACAGGATAAATCAGTACTTACTGGAAGTCAGGACTTAAGGATATCAATACTTATATTATCAGAAGATAATCATCAGAAGATGGATATCAGAACTTAAGTACTGAAGGACGTTCAGATAAGGACAGCAGTTGATTAAAGGAAAGAAGATCGAGACACACATAAGAAGAGATATGCATGAAGAAGGAATTTTATGAAGAATAGAATACTTGGAAGAAAAGATATCTGATTGATATATTTTAGGAAGCAGAATTATATTCCATATCAATTAGCGATTATCTTGTAACTGTGTAGTATATGAACACAGACATATGGTTTACACTATAAGTGTTATCCTATACGAGAAGATTATTCATTGTAACCCTAGCAGCTCTCGTGATATTTGTTCATCACTGAGAGGTAACAGTTCCATATTGTAACAGAGTTTATTGTTTCAATAAAGTTTGTTTTCTGTTACTTGAGATATTAAAGTTTGATTTGATTGTACTTTATACTGTATTCACCCCCTCTTCAGTGTGTGTGTGACCTAACAAGTGGTATCAGAGCCTGTCTGTTAACACACAAATAGTTTAAGATCCAAACACAATCATGTCTGACACAAAAACTCCAACTAAGCCTACCAAAACTGAAGAACCTCCAAAGACACAAATTCAAAGTCGATATGAGACCATCAGAGTTCCCATACTGAGACCATCTGAATATGCCATATGGAAGGTGAGGATGACCATGTTTCTGGAAGCTACAGATCCAGAATATCTTGATAGAATCAAGGAAGGACCTCACAAACCAACCAAGCTAGCTGTTGCAGTTGCAGGTGAAGCAGCAAAGACCGTACCAAAGGAGAAGAGTGATTATACTGCTGAAGATATCACATCAATTGCTAAGGATGCTAAGGTACGACACTTACTGCATAGTGTTATTGATAATATAATGTCAAACAGGGTAATTAACTGCAAGACTGCAAAGGAGATATGGGATGCTCTGGAAACAAGATGTCAGGGAACTGATACAATTAAAAAGAACAGGAAGACAATACTCACTCAAGAGTATGAACACTTTGACTCAAAGGCTAATGAGTCATTGACTGATTTATATGATAGATTTGTCAAACTCTTGAATGATTTGTCACTGGTTAATAAAGAGTATGATCTTGAAGATTCAAATCTTAAATTCCTGTTAACTCTTCCTGAATGCTGGGATTTGAAGGCAACAACAATAAGAGACAACTACAATCTTGATGAAACAACTCTTGATGAAATTTATGGAATGCTCAAGACTCAAGAACTTGAGATGGAACAAAGAAGCAAGAGGAAAGGAGGAAAGTCAAGGACAGTTGCTCTTAAGGCTGAAGAAGAATCCCCCAAGGCAGCTACCTCAAGAAAAGACAAGGGTAAAGCTCTTTTCACAAAGTCTGATACTGAGTCATCAAGTTCTGAAAGTGATGATGACTCAGAATCTGAAAGCTTGCCTGAGACTGATGCTGATGAGGAGATGATGAAGCTGTGTGCTCTTATGGTGAAAGGGATCACAAAAATTGCATACAGGAAGTTCAGGAAGGGAAAGAAGTTTTCCAGGAAAGTCACAAATTCTGATAAGAAGAATTTCAGAAGATCTAAGGGCAGAGGAGGAAAGTCTGACAGAGCAGATTATACCAATGTCAAATGCTATAATTATGGTGAGAAAGGCCACATATCTCCTGATTGCAAGAAAGTGAAGAGTGACAAAGGCAAGGCTCTTGTCACAAAGAAGAAAAGTTGGACAGACACCTCAGACTCTGAAAGTGAGGAGAATTATGCTTTGATGGCAAATGCTGATAAAGCAAGTGCTGAAAGCAGTTCTGAAGCTGCTGAATCAAAGGTACCTCAGACTACTTATGCTTTTCATACTGATGATATTAATGAGTTGAGAAGATATCTTAAAACCATGTTTGTTAGTTATAGAGATCAAACTTTAACATGTGAAAGATTAACTTCTGAAAATCTTGCTTTTAAGAAAAGAAATGATTTCTTAGAAAAAGAGTTAGTTATGTTCCATCAAACTCAGAAGGATAGAGATGATGCTTTTTATGTTAGGGATGAAGTGTCAAAAATGAATGAATCTCTAAAAACTGAGTTAGAAACGGAAAGAGAGATTATCAGGACTTGGACTAACTCTGGCAGAACAACTCAAAATTTGCTAAGTAGTGAAAATTGGAAAGAGGGATTAGGTTATGGAGAGGATAAGAATGATAAAGGAACTGTAGAAATTAAGCCTGTTGTTAAGCAAAAACCAAAGTTAAAACCTGTTAAGTTTGTAACTGTAAAGTCTGATAATGAGAAATCAGAAGTTAAAGAGGGATTAACTTCTGACAAACTTAAACAGGAAAAGACAGCTGAAGTAAATATAGGTTTAATGACTAAGAAGCAGCTTAATCATAAGCTGAAAGATGTTAAAAATGCAAACAAGGTAAAATCACCTAGGAAAAATAGGAATGGAAAGGAAGGTGTGAATAAAAGCAATAATTATAAGCCTGTTCCTAAAGCTCCTAGGAAAACGTGTCATAACTGTGGAAGTTCTAACCATCTGGCCTCTTTTTGCAGGAAGAATAAGAACATAAACTCCTTACCTTCAAAGTCAGGAGTTAAGAGTCAGTCTGTTAGATATAAGCCACAAAATCCTTGTTTTCATTGTGGTAGTTTATGGCATTCCATTTATACTTGTAAGGAATATCATAGTTTGTATTATGATTATTATCAAATAAAACCTTCTTTAAAGAAAGTTTCCATTGTTCCTTCTAGTGTAAATTCTGATTCAAAGTCTGATAGTGTAAGTTCTTATAAGAAAATTGTTAACACAAACTCTGATGCTAAATCCGCTGCAAATGTTAACAAAATTGATAAGGCCAAAGGATCCAAGCAAGTCTGGGTCCTTAAAACTAATCATTAGTGGTCTTTGTGATTGCAGGGCAACAGGAAAAACATCCTAGTTCTGGACAATGGATGTTCAGGACATATGACCGTAAATAAAGCCCTGCTATCAGACTTTGTGGAGAAAGTTGGCCCAAGTGTTTCTTATGGAGATGGCAACATTGGAAAAATATTGGGATATGGCAATATCAATCTTGGGAATGTCATCATTAAAGAAGTAGCTCTGGTCTCAGGACTTAAACACAATCTGTTGAGTATAAGTCAAATATGTGACAGAGGTTATCATGTTGATTTTTTTGAAGAACACTGTGAAGTTGTGAGTAAATCTAAAGACAAAGTTGTTCTGAAAGGATATAGGCGTGGTAACATTTATGAAACTAAGCTTTCAACAAGTACTGATAGTTCTGCAATATGTCTGATGAGTAGAGCATCAATTGAAGAAAGCTGGAATTGGCACAAGAAACTCTCTCATTTAAATTTCAACAATATAAATGAATTAGTCAAGAAAGATCTTGTGAGAGGACTGCCAAAGTCAGTATTTGCTCCTGATGGCCTTTGTGATTCTTGTCAGAAGGCTAAACAAAGAAAATCCTCATTCGAGAGCAAGACTGAATCATCAATTCTTGAGCCTTATCACCTACTACATGTTGATCTATTTGGTCCAGTGAATGTCATGTCTATTGTAAAGAAGAAATATGCTTTGGTCATAGTGGATGAGTTCACCAGATACACATGAGTGTATTTCTTGCACACAAAAAGTAAAACTGCATCTATCTTGATTGATCATGTCAAACAACTGGATAAATTGGTCAAAGACTCTGTGAAAACCATAAGCAGTGATAATGACACTGAGTTCAAGAATTTGATAATGGAAGAGTTCTGCAAAAACCATGGAATTAGGCAGGAATTCTCTGCTCCTGTAACTCCACAGCAAAATGGAGTTGTTGAAAGGAAGAATAAAACTCTCATTGAAGCTGCACGTACAATGCTTAAAGAAGCAAAGCTTCCAACCTATTTCTGGGCTGAAGCTGTGCAGACTGCTTGTTTTACTCAAAATGCAACACTCATTAACAAGCAAGGAAAAACACCATATGAGATGGTGAAGAAAAAGAAGCCAAATCTGAAGTATTTTCATGTATTTGGATGCAAGTGTTTTGTTCTTAAGACTCATCCTGAACAACTATCCAAATTTGATCTAAAAACTGATGAAGGAATCTTTGTTGGATATCCACTTTCCACAAAAGCCTTCAGAGTCTATAACTTGAGAACAAGAGTGGTCATGGAATATATCAATGTCTCTTTTGATGACAAGAAGATTACTGGACTTGAAGATTTTATTGATCATGATCAGCTGAGATTTGAAAATGAAGACTCAAATTTTGATACTGATAATCCTGACAATCTAAGTCCTGATACTGCAAACTCTGATGGATTAAACTCTGATGTTATTGAAACTGTGGTGACTACGCCAAAGGAAGATGCACCTATGCAGGGGGAGCATACTCAAGATCTTACCATATCTCAAGAAGCATCAGAACATACATCTGGCTCTTCAAGTTCTGATTCGTCAAGTTCTGATAAGCCAAGTTCTGATAGTTCTGAAAATCTAAATTCTGAAGAATCCAACTTAGAGAGCATAGTTTCAGGGGGAGCATCAGAAAATGAAATTGAAGACAGCATGGATCATGGGGGAGCATCGAGTTCTAGAGAAAACCTTCCATCTGCAAGGAAGTGGACTAAATCACATACACCTGATTTGATAATTGGAAATCCTGATGCAGGTGTCAGAACTAGAACAGGTACTTCAAACGAATGTCTTTACAAGTCTTTTATTTCTCAGACTGAGCCAAAGAAAGTGGAAGAAGCTCTTCTAGATGTTGATTGGGTGTAAGCAATGCAGGATGAGTTAAATGAATTTGAAAGAAACAAAGTCTGGACCCTAGTGCCAAGACCAAAGAATAGATCTGTTATTGGTACAAAGTGGGTATTCAGAAAAAAAAACTAATAGTGATGGCATAATTACAAGGAATAAGGCAAGGCTGGTTGAAAAAGGATATTCTCAACATGAGGGAATTGATTATGATGAAATATTTGCACCAGTTGCTAGATTGGAAGCCATAAGGATATTTTTGGCTTATGCTGCTCACAAAAAGTTTACTGTCTTTCAAATGGATGTGAAAAGTGCTTTTCTCAATGGAGAATTTGAGGAAGAAGTATATGTTGAACAACCTCCAGGCTTTGTAGATTCCAAATATCCAGATTATGTCTACAGGCTTGATAAAGCACTTTATGGACTTAAGCAAGCTCCTAGAGCATGGTATGAGACTTTAGCTCAGTTTCTTCTGGAAAGTGGATTTAACAGAGGAACTATAGACAAAACACTGTTCTACCTCAACCATGGAAAGGACTTACTTCTAGTCCAGATTTATGTTGATGATATCATTTTTGGGTCTACAAATGACAGACTTTGCAAGAAGTTTGCCAAACTGATGCAGTCAAGGTATCAGATGAGTATGATGGGGGAACTTAGCTATTTTCTGGGCCTTCAAGTCAAGCAGAATGAAGAAGGCACTTTCATTTGTCAAACTAAGTACACCAGAAACTTGCTGAAGAAATTTGGAATACAAGATTGTTCAAGTGCATCCACTCCCATGGCCACTGCAATAAAACTGGACAAGGATACGGGTAAATCAGTAGATATTACTGATTACAGAGGTATGATTGGCTCTCTACTCTATCTAACTGCTAGTAGACCTGATATCATGTATGCTACCTGTCTTTGTGCAAGATTTTAAGCAGATCCAAGAGAACCTCACTTAACAGTTGTGAAAAGAATATTCAAGTATCTTAAGGGAACAGCTGATCTGGGATTGTGGTATCCCAGAGAATCAGATTTTAAACTAATAGGTTACTCAGATGCAGATTTTGCAGGTTGCAAAATTGACAGGAAAAGCACAAGTGGAAGCTGCCAATTTCTTGGAGGCAGATTGGTTTCTTGGTTTAGCAAGAAACAAAAGTCAATTTCCACATCAACTGCAGAAGCAGAGTACATTGCTGCAGGAAGCTGTTGTGCACAGATTCTTTGGATGAAGAATCAGTTACTGGATTATGGGTTAACATATTTCAAAATCCCTATTTACTGTGATAATCAAAGTGCTATTGCTATGACAGGTAATCCAGTTCAACACTCAATGATAAAGCACATCAGCATCAGGTACCACTTCATCAGGGAATATGTGGATGAAGGTACAGTGGAATTGCACTTTGTTCCAACAGATCAACAACTAGCAGATATCTTCACCAAACCATTGTGTGAAGCTACTTTTACAAGATTGGTAAATGAACTTGGAATGGTTTCAGGTTCTTTTTCTAAATCTGCTTAGTTTTGTTCTGATGCATCAGACTTTATGATCAGTATTTACAGAAATTACTCTCTTTGTGTATTCTGTGCTTAATTGAAAACTTGCTTAAGTACTGACTGTTGTCTGATGTAACTTTCTAAACTCTGATAGTGATATGTCTGTTTAGGTAACTATTCAATCCTATGAGGATACATGTGCTAGATGCTGACCTTGCAGTCTTAAATAAACTAGGGATCCCATGTAAGAAGTAATTATTTCTGTGGAAATCTATTTGACACAAACAAATTCTGATATTGAGCTTAGTTGAGTTTACTTTGTCTATCTTATTACTAAGTCACAAACTAGAATAATGCTTCTCATCTGTTAAGTTCTGACGCTAGTAAATCTGTTGAATGTACTAAGTGCTGATAAACCTCTCTTATCAAAAGAAAAAGAAAAGATTTAAGGATTAAAATTCATGTACTCCTTTGAGATCTAGAGTAAAAATGTGGAAGGAACGACCCAAGTGCATTGCTGGTATTAAGTAAATATGCATCAGAAAAGCAAAATATTTTCTTGGTGACTTTTCACACTCTATGATTACTGGAGAAATACTCTGATAATAGCATAAATTCTGATAATCAGTCGTAACTCACTTACACTGAGAAGCCACTGTAAAATGGAATTTAAAAAGATGCACAAAATTAGCACAAAATAGTTGAGGTGGACTCAAGCATGAACTCATTCAATAGTAGGTTTCAGAATAATGACAGGTTTTTAGTAACGTTTTAGTTATGCCTTATTTCTAAGATGTACTGAAGTGAATTAGACTTTACTCTTTGTCTGATATTTAGCTTAATGCACACACTCAACACTCCCTATGAATGATGAAAATAACTGTGGTAATCTATGTTATTTTAGATGAACAGTTTCTGTGTCACATTGCACAAATTCTGAGGACAAGTTCTGATTGCATGTTCTGATGATTAAGTTCTGAAGAATCTAAATCAAAATTTGTGTGAGGACTTACTAAGATAGGCATTCATTTTTCGAGTTAAGAAATTATGTTCTGGTAACTGTTAAGTTCTGATATAAGTCTAAGTTCTGATATTAAATTCTGATTCTTTACTTGATTTATTTGTGCATAAAATCTAAAAACAGTTTCAGTTTAAATCAGACTATGTTTGGGTAGAATATTAACAGTCAATATCATTAGGGATAGTGGTTCACATACCCGTACAGTAATTTTTTACTTGTTAGTTGTGCGCATTAACCCTGACTTACACTTCCAATGACTGTTTTCCTTCTTCCAAGTCTGGGGAGACGAGGTAGAATTAATTCTACCTGTCAGCATTAAATTTCTTTGCGTCTCCTGGCATTTTTTTGCCTATAAAATCAACCACTTCACATCAGCCTACACATCAACTCTGTTATCACAAACTCACTCTCGTTTTACATTTACCCCCACAAATGGCTGCATTTGGCTGGTTCTACAACTATGGCGATGAGATTGTACATGTCTTTTTAAATGGGATCCCAACTCCATACCCTATCGCCAACATCCCTCACAATCTCTGGATTCAATTTCCAGAGGCTATTAAACGTGATTTGGTGGTAGTTCGAAGAGAACTTCACCTTCGTCGCCTTCGAAAGCATGAGCAAATAATATGACTTGCTATTCTCTTTGTCGAGAGTAGGAAGACGAAATAATTTATTTTCTTCTTCCTGTTCTTCTTCATCATCAGCTTTGTCAGGCTTCTTAGCTTAGGACATTAGCTGTTGATGTTAGGTTTAGCAGCTTAGGACAATCTTGTAAAAAGTTCTGATGTAATTTAAATTTCATGAATGTATTCTCTTAATATATTAATGAAATGTGTCTTTTTTCAAGATCTTGTCTCTGAGATATTTTGTAATGCATTGTTAAATCCTGATAAATATTCATATTCTGATGACCATATAAATTTTGTTTTAAATTAAGTTCTGATTTTACTTTATTAGTACTTGATCACCTGATTTCTTTTGGTCATTCTCACTCGATTTTTTTTCCAGAATATTGGTGTTGCGGTGAAAAATAATTGAATAAGAGGAAACAGTTTCAATTTTGAATTAAAACTGATTTACCTTGATTTATGGAATAGCTGGGTAAGTGGAACGATTTTTCCTTGAAAAATTGCAAGTGGGTAAGTAATGATTACTGTTTTCCCGTGCCCATTAATTATTCGTTATTACTGCATGTCTGACAGGTGTCCAACGATAACATTTTTTTACAAAGTATAAGTAAGACGGAGAGAGGATTTTTTAATCTTTTATTCACTTTTATACTTTATCTCTCTATACGATTTTACTCTCTTTCATCTCCTGACGTTGGTTTTTCAAATAGACATTTTATCAAACACCTAACAGACACTCTTAAATCTCGATTATTTTCATGGCACATAAGGATTTGATCATTGATGGGGCTAAATTTGTTCCAAACAACTATGCTTCAATTCTTGATAATGCTGAAACTCCATCTGAGTTGCATTTTGTGCAAGATCTTCTTGCATACAGTGAAATCGGGTATGCATTGACCCAGCCTTCAGTATTTTCCGGCCAACAAGTTCTGACGTTTTGGCAGACTGGACACTTTGATAATGGTGGTACACATGGTACTCCCAGTATTGTTTTCGAAGTGGATGATTCTACACATGTGGTAACTCCTGGTACAATTCGAAAGGCTCTACATTTACCAGAAGGATATACTTTTTCAACCCCGGAGGAATCAGCTCTTAAAGAATTAATGGCTAGTTTGGGGTATTAGCAGAGTTTGGCAAAGCTTGGGCAGTTGAAACGGGCTCATATGAGGAGGGAATTGAGCTTCTTCTTCGACTGCATCACTAAAGCTTTTGGGAATAAGTGTTCAAATTTTGATGTCATCCTTATAATGAGTCAGCACATCGGGTATGCTATCATTAACTAAACTCATTTTGATTTTGTAACTGTTGTGATAGGTTTTATTGGGGATAGGATGACAGAAGATAGGAATGTTGTTTACTTTGCTAGATTTTGTCAGCTTATATATCATTTTTGTTGTGCTGATGAACCCCAACCTACCACTGACTTAACTACACCTTTCAAAATTGTAAAACGAACATTTAATGATTTGGTAAATGCTGATCTTAAGAAAATAGTGGTTAGACCTTTACAGATTCCTCAGTCTGTAAAACAGATCTTGGTAGATGCTGATCCTGACACCTATAGATCTGTTTATCCTGATATCCAACCTACCACCACATCTCAAACACCACAACAATCAACAGAACATACCACTCATACTACTCAACCATCCCTCAGAACATATCTCAAATCATATCTCTCCACTTTACAGACAGTTCAACCCTCATCCTCAGCACCTACTGTGAAGCCTTCATCTTCCAAGCCAAAGAGGACAAAAACTGTTCCTCAAACACCTCAGAAGAGAAGGAAGATTGTTTTGAGAGATGAATCTGACAGTGAGGAACAGGTTTCTACATCACAACCTGTTGATAAAGATGCTGAGAAAGTTCCTTCTCATAAGGATTCTGCAATTGGGGGATCTAGGCTTCTCAAAAGACTTAGAAGAATGACTGTTGATGAAACTCCCAAGGAATCCATATCTTCAAAGAGATACAAGAAATAGAGGGCAAAAAGGCCAGTTTCAGATGATGAAGAAGCAGCAGCTAAGGAAGGAGATCAGGAATCTCTGATCTCACAAGAAAAGGAATCTGCTAAAATCACTACTTCTCCATCAACTCCAACTCAGGAAGCTGTTACTGAAAAGGCCAACACACCATCTGTGTCTCCTGTTCAAAAGTCTATATTTCCTGTTGACCCAGGCACAAGTGGTGATATTGATATTCAGAACTTGGTTGTGCCTGAAGTACTTTAGTTAGAAGCTCCAACAACAACTAATCCATCCACAACACCTGTTACTGATGTTGCTCAAACTCCAGAGTTATCTAATACACCTTCTCTGCATCTAGATGCTGCTGATCAGAATATAGGTGAGCATCAGGATATGGCTGTTGATCAGAACTTGGATCCAGATCAGCACTTAGAAGATGATGTTGAAGCCTCAATTGCTTCGCATAATGTTGTTTTGTCAGAAGATGCTGATTCTCTAAGTTCTGATACTGCAAATGCTAGAGATACTAGTGATGCTGCTCTACAAGCAGATACTGATGAAGCAGGTCCTTCAGGACATGCTCCTCAACAAACTGTTCTTAAATCTGAACTTGTTTAGAAGTTTGTTACCAGAGAAGCACCAGTGCCTTGGAGTGAAACTCCTGTTGGTCAGGAGTGGACTAAGGAATGGAACTCAATTACTTGTGTTCCATCTGCAAAGAATCTGGCTGAGCACTTGACAAAAGCTGATGAGATGTTAAATACTGATGATTTCAAAACACAACTTAGAGTCACTGCATTGAGTACTAAACTTCTACAAGGTCTCCATTCAACTACTCATGCAAAGCTACACAAGATTCAGGAAGAATTCATCAAACAGGAACAAATTCAGAAAATTGATAAGAAAAAATTCTTCCAACCTACCTTTGACCGAGTTGCTTATATTGAGAAGACTCAAGAGAAACAACAAGCTCAGATTGATGATATTCTGAAAAATCAAGCTTCTCAGCAATCTCAACTTGATGAAATCCAAGCCTCAGTGGAATTGCTTGTCTCTCTTCTTTTACCTGCTGATGCCAAAAAGGGGGAGAAAGTAATTAAGTCCAAATGCAAGACTGATTAGACACTGAAGGGGAAGGATGATGAAAGGGATGACCAAGGAAACACTGGAATAGGTAGAGGTCATAGTCAAGGTAGAGGTTTCTTATCAAGAAAAGCTGAAATCACAAGTCACAGGACAAGTTCTGATACTGGAAAAAGGATTAGTTCTGCTACTGGTAAAAGGATAAGTTCTGATGAACTTTTAGATCTTGATGAAGAAATGTCAAGACAGTTATTTCTTCAGGAAAATCCAGGAATGGACTTGGAGAGTTTAGTGGAAGAAGAAGCCAGACTTAAATCAGAAAAAGTCAAGTCTAAATCTGAAGCTTCTGGTAAAAAGACACTTCCAAAACTCAAAGGCATTGTGATAAAAGAAAGGACAAATACTGAAGCAACATTGGCTAAATCACAACCGCCGATAGATCCAAGATCCAAGGGTAAAGAAAAAGTTGGTGAACCTATCAAGGTTTATGTGCCTCCTGAGAATGAAGAAATTACTGATGAAGATGCTGATCTTGCTCTGACTTCAAGAAAAGTTCTTAAGACAACCTCTGACATGGCTCAAGTTGTTCAGAGTCAAGAGACAGTAAGTTCTGATATTTTGAAGAAACAAGTAACCTCTGACATAGCTCAAGTTAACTTGATATCAGAAGATAAATCAAAGAAACTCCTACCGGGATTCACTAAAGCAAAACAGACTCAACCTTTGAAGACTGCTGCAAGTGGTTTTGAAGCAAGAGTAGTTACTGGAAAGGAAGCAAGAGATAAAACTGGATTGGGAAGTGCTGATGAAAGAAGAATACAGAACACTACCGATGATCCAATTTCCTTGAGTGAACCAGGTATTGGAGCAACTCCTGAGAGATTGAATCAGCTAGAATCTGTACAAATGGTTTACCATACCTACTTGAAAGAACACATCTTGTTGTACTTCATGACAGATGGTAGGGTTTATCATATAAGGCAAAATGCCATTCAATTGAAGTATTTTGAAGAATTGGAGCATGTACTATTTTTACTTCAAGTGAATGACAGATTGACAGGAAGTGCTGCAAACTATTTGAAGGATCAGATTCAGAGACAGAAAAGGCTTTATTCTGTTAAGTCTGGCAGCACATATGTTCCAAAGTACAGAGATCACAAGGGTGATATAGTTGAAATGAAGCCCAACACTGCTAAGATTATAACTACCTTTCTGGGTTACAGGGCTGTGGAATTCAATCTTGAGTCCGATAAAGCTTATTTGATCAGACTGGATCAGGATATAAGAAAAGCTAAGATTAATGATCTCAGGGCTGCAATCTTTCAAATTGGTGAAGATACTGCAGAGCTTAAAGATGCTAAAAGGAGGATGATTGATGAACTTATATATGCTGAGAGATGTTTGTTGAAGAACTATCTCAGAACAACTCCTGACATCAGAGAGATCAGAAGATGAAGCCAAGTCAAGATCTACAACAGATTAAGTTCTGATATTTGTACAGACTGAAGCTGTTATCAGAAGTTAAATATTGGTAAAGCTTTAAGGAGTGTAAGTTGTAGTTATCTAGTCTAATTCTCATGTATTTGTACTTAATGTTTTTGATATCATCAAATATCTGTTAAACTTGTATATTATACTAATTTACAAGTTGGGGGAGATTGTTAGATATATTTGATAATGGCATGGCTAATATGATTTATGTTTAGTTTTCAGATCTTACTTAAACATGATAAATCAGTACTTACTGGAAGTCAGGACTTAAGGATATCAGTACTTATATTATCAGGAGATAATCATTAGAAGATGGATATCAGAACTTAAGTGCTGAAGGATGTTCAGATAAGGACAGCAGCTGATTAAAGGAAAACAGATCGAGACAAACATAAGAAGAGATATGCATGAAGAAGGAATTCTATGAAGAATAAAATACTTGGAAGAAAAGATATCTGATTGATATATTTTAGGAAGCAAAATTATATTCCATATCAATTAGCGATTATCTTGTAACTGTGTAGTATATAAACACAGACATAGGGTTTACACTATAAGTGTTATCATATACGAGAAGATTATTCATTGTAACCCTAGCAGCTCTCGTGATATTTGTTCATCACTGAGAGGTAACAGTTCCATACTGTAACAGAGTTTATTGTTTCAATAAAGTTTGTTTTCTGTTACTTGAGATATTAAAGTTCGATTTGATTGTACTTTACACTGTATTCACCCCCTCTACAGTGTGTGTGTGTGACCTAACAGGGTAAACTATAAAGCAAACTGAATATAATTAGTTGTATTTAATTAATATATTGTGCCTCATGCTAAGACAAAATAATAAATACTATTGATCCGGCTAAAATATAAACTATTGAGCCGGGCTAAAACAAAATAATACATATTTATCGGGGCTATAAATTAAACAATTGAACCAAACTAAAATAAAATTAAAATTAAATTATAATTCGACCAAATCAAACAAAATCATATATACTATTGATCGAGATTAAAACAAAATTATCCTATTGATATGGGCTTTAAAAAAATTAAATTCAAACTACAAATAATTAGTCGAATTTGGTAGGTGTAATGGATCTCGAATTAGAACAAAATAATATAAATTATTGATCTATATATAACAAAATTAATTTATGACTGTTTTATATTTTTATTTGAACTGGACTTAGCTTTTATTAAAATTTGATTATTTATTTGTAAACACGTTCAAATATCAATAAAATTATATCGTTTAATCAATAATACTATATGTTTCAAATACCTCTTATTAAGAAAATCAAGAAACTATACGTGTAATTATATGTTTATCACGAAATAATATTATTTGTAAATTTTAAATAAATAAATTTAAGAATTTAATTTAAATTAAAATTTTAAAAAGAATATTAATATATAATAAAAGATTTTATTGTATCGCACATGATGGTGGTACATATTACGAGTTGTCTCACGTCGTTTGTGGGAGGGGTAGTTTGCTAGGATATAAGAAGTCACATAACTTCATTAGTATGAGGTCTTTTGGGAGTTACCCAAAAATAAACCCTTGAGGGCTCGACCTAAAGCGGACACTGTCATACTAGTGTGTAGTTAGGCCTCCTTAGCAAGCCCAACACATGTTCTTTAATAAATGTTAAATTTACCGAATTAACCTTACTACATATTATATTCCGTTCTATTTAAAACATAATAAATCAGTAGTTTAATTGTTTCATCATTATACCCTTTTCACCGCTCATCTCCCGACACCCAAACCTCTCTCTATTCTTGATGCGACCTCGTTCGTGACTCACCGTTCTTATCTATTTTTAATCTGATCATTGTTGCTAAATAACCATTAACTATGTGCATTTTCATTTAATTATTCTATCCAGTATATTCAATTTATTCTAAAAAGTGTTGTGCAAGACATGCCTATACAATAACAAGACTAAGTCAATTTCACAACCCTAAGATTTAGTTGTTTGATAATCAGCTTTGTATTTTGTATTGTATTACTTGAGTTTGGAAAAATGGTTAAAGGATTAGACCCGAGTATTTTTCTGTAAACAGTTCAAGCCTA
This sequence comes from Apium graveolens, assembly GCF_009905375.1. NCBI lineage: Eukaryota > Viridiplantae > Streptophyta > Magnoliopsida > Apiales > Apiaceae > Apium > Apium graveolens. The sequence goes on from NC_133657.1 coordinate 3,858,313, forward strand.
AGGAATAAACTCTGGAAGAAGATCAAGTTAGATCATGCCTCATATAAATGATGCAGAAGCTTGAAGTTGAATAAATCTGTTCTATAAAAAATATTCTAAGTCAAGATATCGACAAGTCACAGATCAAGCAATATAGAGAAGTCATTCTAGAACTCCGGAATGACTTATAGAGAAGTCCAAAATGGCTAATAGAGAAGTCTCAGAGATATCGACAAATCAAATGAAGATATGAAGGTTGGAGATATCGACAAGTCATTTCTGCATGTAGATAACTCAGAGATATCGACAAGTCAAAATGAAGATGTGAAGATTGGACATATCGACATGTCAAATTATCATTAGAGATCTCTGAGATATCGACAAGTCAATTCTACATGTAGAGATCTCAGACATATCGACAAGTCATTTAGCATGCAAATATCAAGAGACCTCGACAAGTCAAATAAACCAATGGAGAACTCAGAGATCTCGATAAGTCATTATACTTATCGAGTTGTCACTTCTCTATAGAACAAATTGGAGATCTCGGTATGCCTCTCAAATATAGAATGCAAACAAGTGAAGATTCAAGATTATCAGTCAACAAACAATCTATCAACTAGATTGAAAAGTCTAAAAGTAGCTGGGGAGAATACAAGATCAAGGGTCAAGATTAACTAGACAAAGGATGACCACGAACCTGCAAGATTCTACACAAATTTGCTAAGCTAGAAATGGAAATAGAAAAATGTTGCTTTAGAAAAGAGTTTAGTACATTTTATTGATGAGCCCAAATCTAAAGAAAGTGAGCATCATCTTATTGATGATTCGTTGGCCCACTTGCTATTTCTTTCTGAAGCTATTGAGAAATCTGTGCACAATCTCAAATCAATCACCACAGATTCTACACTAGTTTCAACTCCTAACTCTGTAATTTCTACTCTCTCGACGGATATTCCTCATCCATCGACAAGTGATTGTCTCTCGACGGATAAGCTTCACAGCAATTATCCGTCGACATTCACAACTGCTATTTCGACGGATATATCTCATCCATTGAAAGTCTCTACACAACTTGAAATTTCTAAACATGTTACTAGTATAGATGACTTAGTGGTTGTTCAATCACTCTTAGGATTGAGGGAATGGAATGACTTGAGTGAGAGACTGAGTTGCTCTCAGGAAAAAGGAGAGGAAAAGAGTGAACAAATGCATGTTATTTTTTCCAGCATGGCAAAAGTGAGTGATAAGAGTCCCACCTTAGATGGCGAATGTGAGGGTGGGGAGCCAAGGGGAGCCCTTGATGCAACAAAAGAAAGATACTGAGAAAAAAGCATGTAGAAAAGAATGGGAAGATCCCGCTGCTAGTGAGTTAAAGGATGTCAATGATGCAGAAAAGAAGCAACTATTTCAGCAAGAATATCAAGTTGTTTTAGATTCTGTCTCTTTTGATGCTGAGACAATTACTCATCCTGTTCCAACATATCAAATTCTAGATGGACAGGGCAATGAGGATGATAAGAGGACTCTAAACTTGGTGCACACTATAACTTCTATGCTAAGGGAAATGATGCAATCGATTCACTTCCTTTTACAGCTGGTGATAATTTTGACTATCCTTCTGGTGCCTCTGGTGGTTCTATTGGTGATGACTCTCTTGGAGAGGATGCTGAAGAGGTAGGCAGGAACATAGGGGGAGAAGCAGAAACTCCAGCTTGGATATTTACAAAGGACTGCAACTATCATCACTTCAAATCCACCTTGTTCAAACTTATTCATAAAACTCAAGTTGCCATTCAAGCCACCAACAATGCTAGCACCAAAATCTTCTTCAAGCCCATCTAGAGTCTCTATAGTTACACAAAATTCAAGCTCTTCAACATAATCAAACTGTAGATGAACTGAAGCATGATATTGAGCAAGTCAAGGAGGATATCTCTATGAGATTGGATGCCAAACTTCCTGATTCTACAATGATTAGCTTAAACCAAAACCTCAGGAAAGATCATGACTTCAATTGGAAAGTTGAGGATTTAAGTTCATGACTATCAAAAGTGGAGAACTCAGTTGCTCAAATTCTTTCAAATCAACAAACTCAAACTCAACTACTACAACAACCGGTGGCTGCTCAAACTTCCAACCCTGTTTTACTTGATGATAACAAAAAGGGGGAGAATTAATGTTGTGCATGTACAAGTCAGTAAGGTAATTGTTCCAGCCATTATCTTCTCAAAACCACAAGTGTTAGATAATATTGATCTAATCAACATAGCAGGAGCTGAACTCAAGCTGAAAGAACAAAGGCAGAAAATTGATGAGAAGGTTGAAAATGTATTTGATCCAATTGCAAATCAAGACAAATCTGTGAAACACTTCACTCAATTGAGACAAATTTCAATAAATAAAATGAGATTGGGGAATATAAAAAGGGGTCAAACCTCATTTAGAAGACATCAAAAGACCACTGTGATTTTGAAGCCCAAGAATCACTCATCAAAACATTCAAGAAAAAATCCAATTGACCTAGTCTATGCAACTCCTCAACCTGATGAAAAGAAGCTGCTTGGTCACTCTATTGCAAATCACAAGGATCCAAGAGACTCAGTCTTGAAGAAAAGAATATCAAAGATCTACAGGCATGGCAAACTGATTTGTGTGATTGCTGGACATCCCCAATTTGGAGAAGCCAAGAAAGAAGAAAAATCGAGGCTTAAGTATCAGAAAAGGTAGGCTGCCTTAGAAGCTAAAAAACAAGCTGAAAAGCTTACTACCAAGTCAGAAAGTGAGAAGCCTGCCATCATAACTGAAACTGAAATGGAGGAACCAACGCAGAAATATGTAAAAAGAATAAAGGAAAGAGCCAAAAGGAAGCTGGTATTTGAAGAAGAAAAGGAAGAACCAAAGCCAATTCAGTCTACTACTACAAATCAACCAACTATGCCCACAATGGAGCAAGTTGAAATCAAGGTCCATCCTGGTATGAATTTTCATGGTGAGCCAATAATTCCCAAGGACGAACCAATAGACTGGGAAAGCCTACCTATTCCTGAGCTGAAAATCCCAATACCAACCACTGCTAAAAAAAGAAAGAATATACCTACAAAGCCAGTCAAGTCTATCCCATTTAAATCCAAAACCTTATCTGAACCCAAGACAACAATCAATATAGGAGATCGACTCTTTATTTGTGACATAAAGGAGTTTTTAGACATTAATCTTTACTTGAATGAGCTAGATGAAGTGAGAGCAATTGATGCCCACAACAGACTCCCGGAAAGATTAGTGTTCAGGTATAAGAGTGAAAAGGAAATAACATGGTCTCTTCATAGGATTCTCAATGAAGGCTACATTGTCTCAGTTAAAGTATTCTCTGCAATCAAGAAGGATTTTGGATTCACCCAGGTGGCCAAAACTGAGATACTTAACAAAATTCAACAAATACAAAGAAGCTGGAGAGAACCAAGTGCACTACCAAGAATCTTAACTATTCCTTACACTGGAAGTAGAGTGCATTTGAAGTCATATTGGTTGATGGAGTTCAAGGATGAAAGGAACACCGGAAGATTTTTCAAACTAGAAGACCAGCTAAAAATGTCAAACAATGAAACTCTCAAGGAAATGCAAGAGATGCTGGATCTATCTAATGAGGATGAATCTGAGTTCTACAGACAACTCCAACTCTAGATAGAAGAGAACAATGTGAAGCTGGGAAAGAGGACTAGACATTCAAGAAAAAAAGATTAATTTGCTCGGACTAGAGGAGCACCTTGAACAAAACTTGTGAGACTTTTGAACTTTCTTTTATCAACTTTCAAAAAAAATTACAGCACTTATAATTTTATCTGCTATTGAATGATCCTTTTGTATAAGGCGTTTTGTTATCATCAAGTCCTCCTAAAGTTATGCCTACAATTCTAGTAGACATAATTTAGGGGAGATTATTACGAATATGTTGTAGGCTTGATAATATTTTACCAAAATACCTTAATAGATTTAATTAAGTGTAATTGTAGCTTTCAACGGATAATCTTACTCTGTCATCCGTTGAAAGAGTAGCTCATGTTTAAATAAATTTTTGTAGCACATTCATGTGTACTGTAATGTCTTAGAGAATTAGAAGTTGTAGGATATTCTAAGTCATTTTGGCTACTAGAATGTTATGCAAAATAGGTTGGCTAATTGTAAATATTAGATGTCTTGTAATTTTACATAAATGAAATTGAGTCAACTGCCATGAAAATACTTTCAACGGATGTTTCTACAAGGCTTCGAAAGATGACCGAAGTCTCAATCAACGGATGATCCAATAGAGTCTCGACGAATAATCAACAGAGTCTCGACATATAACAAATTCAAATAGGAGTTGATAGTGATTTGACAGTCACATGGGTTGACTGTATACAAAAGGAATGTGGCAGCCTGTAATAAGGATTATGAAGATCAAGAATCATTTTCATTTCCATGCAAAACATGGGCGTTCAAAGATGCCATATCTATCTGGATTGCATTGGACAAAGAAATAAAGAAACATGTGATTAGACCTAGATAATATACTTTTGTTTTGTCTTATAACACATGTAATTTGGTGATATTATAAACGAAAAGTAGCTAGAGTTAAAAAGTGAGATTGATATAATCAAAACAAACAAAACAAGAGAGCATTCGTAAGCTGGATCTTTAAGAACTCTCAAGTTTTAGTTTGTAAGAACTTTTGTAAGTAGCTGTGTGCTTTTGCATCACAAAGATCTTCTACATATATATATATATATCTGGTGGAAATAACAATCCACCAGAAAGTTTTAAACATCCCAATTTATTTACTTAGTATTTGAATACTTGAATATTTCTTATCCGCAATTAGCCTATTTAAACATTCTCATATTTATATCTGTAAAGAAGTTTTAATTTCCAAAATAAATCAGAATTTCATTCAACTCCCCTAAGTAATTCTGTAGTTAGATTGTTTGGGATTAACATATATGTATAGTTATTTTCAAATCATTTTACTTAAAATTTTAAGCAAATCAATTTCAAATATTAAAAATTTGATTTCAAATTAAATTCAAAAAATAATATAGTATTAAAAATAATCCGTGCATCGCACGGGTTTTAGGCTATATACTAGTGATTCTTAACTTACAAGTTATTTGTTTTCAAATCTGATCGACTCATCGCTACCTTCTAACTTTATTCCTATTTTTTATCAAATTTTAAATCTTTTTTTTTCAATTATTCTAATATTACAATTCTAAAAATTACGAAATATTACATAAAAAATCAAAGAGTTTTTAGTTACGGGAAAATCAAAAGTTAAAAATAGCTAGAACTAGACGACCACATACTTTTTTTTGTTAATCATTTAATTTTATGCTTACTTTAAGGTAAAAACATTTCATCTTATATTTGGACATATATATATATTTAAAAAATTGATTATAAATTTATAACTTCTAGTATTAAAAAAAAGAGAATAAAAGAAAATTCAAATTTAGAACGAGATATATGTAGAAACAAATTGACAAAAATAACTAATTTTCAAAAAAAAATTAACGAAAATAACAATTCTGAAAAAATGACTAATTTTAGTCGACTGAATATTTCACTGTCAGTTTGGATATCCTAATTTGTATAAGATATCATCTATATCACATTAATCATTTATATTTAAGAAAAATTATTAATGTACTCGACTTTTCCGAATAATACCAAAATTATAACATTTTCCTAACGGAAGTTAACAATAGGGGTACAATATAGAATGATATAATAGTAGAATGGTGTCATCTGTAAACCAAAACTATTTTATATACCATTTGAAAAAATCAATTCTAAGAGAGTATCATTAAAAATTTTCCAATATTTTTTTACTAAACTAACACGTTAATTTTAAATAAATTAAATATTAACTGGGCATCGGACCGGGACTAAACTACAAAAAATTTATTTACTTAAAAATTAATGATGCTAAACAGTTAACAAAGTGAAAAATAGTTAATGTATTTGAAAATTAGTGGGTAGAAAATCATGGCAAACAAATGGCGTATATGTCATAAAGTACTGGAGTACTGTTGGTGCCGGGCAGAAACGAAGCGTACGCTACTTTTTGCACGAGTTCCAAGGAGATAGCTCTCCGATCATCATCCGGCGATTTTGAAGCTTTTCCTTTTATCTCCGGTTAGTAAACTCTTCTCTTATTCTTGGTCGCTGTGTTTGTTCTCTTGTTTTTTGTATTAGACATGCATGTGTAAGTGTCATGTGTTAGTGGGTGTGCACAGAGAGAGAGACGAGAGAGAGAGAGAGGGAGATCGAGAGCGGGAGGGAGGGAGAGCGGGAGAGGGAGAGAGAGAAGAGAGAGAGAGAGTGAGAGGAGAGAGAGAGAGAAGAAAGAGAGAAGAGAGAAGAGAGAAGAGAGAGAGAGAGAGAGAGAGAGAGAGAGAGGGATGGAGAGGGAGAGCGAGAGCGAAAGGGAGAGGGAGAGAGGGAGGGAGAGAGAGAGATAGATTTATTTTGTACTTGCACATATATGTATTGAATACTACTTTCTCTTACTAATTATATGTTAAAAGTATGGGTTTAATGTTCTAATTACTTCTTTTAACATCTAGATTTATGTATTATTGAAAGATTTAGGAGATCTGTGCTGCTTAATTTAATTTAATTTTTTGAAGATATCTATGTGGCTAATTGATGGCATAAAAAGTTAATTAGCTCGTGTGAGATGAACTTTAGGTTTTTATTTTGTATGAGCATATTTTGCGCGTGCGTGAACTATGTACTTTAGTGTAACTGACTGTTTTTTGACATATGTTTAACAGCTTAAAGTGAAATGGGTCTACATGTAATTTTGTCAAGAAAAATCTATGGCAGACTTGAATCTGGTGAACTAACTTTATGTTCATGAAAAAACAGATATAAATATCCTGCCTCTCCTTTTTTTTCCTTCAAAATTGGTGAAATTTGTTAGACACGTAATTATTAACACAATGTAAGGGTGTCTTTGGTTGTAAGTCATGAAAAAACAGATAAAAAATCATGCCTCTCTTCTTTTTTTTCCTTTCAAAATGGGGGAAATTTTTTAGACACGTCATTATCAACACGATGTAAGGGTGTCTTTGGTTTTAAGTCATGAAAACCAGTCCGTCATTATTAACACAATGTAAGGGTGTCTTTGATTTTAAGTCATGGAAACCAGATACAAAAATCCTGCCTCTCTTTTAAAGAAAAAATGGCGAAATTTGTTAGATACGTCATTCTTAAAACAATGTAAGGTGTGTTTGATTTCGATATGGATACGTGTCCAAGTAACGGACGTGTCCGACATGGATACGTGTCTAAGTAACGGACGCGTCAACAATTTGAAAAAACACACATGTTTTTAGCCTAAAATAGGTGTCCAGGTCCGAGTGTGCATTTCTGGGTGTCGAGTGTCCGACACGGGCACTCGAAGGTAAAACGAAGAGTCCGAAAATCATGGCAAACAATTTGCGTGTATGTCATAATAAAGTACTCGAGTCCTGTTGGTGCCCAGCAGAAACGAAGCGTACGCTACTTTTTGCACGAGTTTCTAGGAGATATCTCTCCGATCATCATCCGGCGATTTTGAAGCTTTTCCTTTTATCTCCGGTCAGTAAACTCTTCTCTTATTCTTGGTCGCTGCTGTGTTTGATAGAGAGGGAGAGAGGGGGAGGGAGAGGGGGAGAGAGGGGGAGAGGGAGAGGGAGGGAGAGAGAGGGGGGAGAGGGAGAGGGAGAGGGAGAGAGAGAAAGAAGAGAGAGAGGGAGAGAGGGAGAGAGGGAGAGGGAGAGGGAGAGGGAGAGGGAGAGCGGGAGAGGGAGAGGGAGAGAGAGAGAGATGATAGTTATTTTGTAGTTATACATATATGTATTGAATAATACTTTCTCTTACTAATTATATATGTTAAAAGTATGGGTTTAATGTTATAATTACTTCTTTTAACATCTAGATTTATGTATTATTGAAAGATTTAGGAGATCTGAGCTGCTTAATTCTATTTTATTTTTTGAAGAAATCTATGTGGCTAATTGATGGCATAAAAAAGTAGATGACCTTTAGGTTTTTATTTTGTATGAGCATATGTTGCGTGTGTGTGAACTATGTACTTTAGTGGAAGTGACTGTTTTTTGACATATGTTTACTTTAGTCTAAGTGACTGTTTTTTGACATATGTTTAACAGCTTAAAGCGGCTTGAAATGGGTCTACATGTAATTATGTCAAGAAAAATCCACGGTGACTTGAATCTGGTGAACTAACTTTATGTTCATGAAAAAACAGATAAAAAAACCCGCCCCTCCTTTTTTTTTCTTTCAAAATTGGTGAAATTTGTTAGACACGTAATTATTAACACAATGTAAGGGTGTCTTTGGTTTTAAGTCAATTAAAAACAGATAAAAAAATCCTGCCTCTCCTTTCTTTTTTCCTTTCAAAATTGGGGAAATTTGTTAGACACGTCATTATTAACACAATGTAAGGGTGTCTTTGGTTTTAAGTCATGAAAACCAGTACTCATTGTTAACACAATGTAAGGGTGTCTTTGGTTTTAAGTCATGGAAACCAGATATAAAAATCCTGCCACTCTTTAAAAAAAATTGGCGAAATTTGCTAGATAATGTAAGGTGTGTTTGGTTTCGAAGTCACGAAAAAACCAGATATAAAAAGATGGTTGTATGGTTGACTGCCCCATCAGGTGTTTGATGGACAAGTGGAGAACTGGCCTGTTATCCTTCCACCGACAGGAGAGGGAAGTGTTCGCTGCTCTGTGAAGCCAGCCTAGCGCAGTGCCCTCCTCTTTAGGGGCCAGGAACTCCAGGCCTTCGCCTAAAGCCCATGACCCTGCTCCCTACTTGGAATGGGCAAGCCAGTGAATAACCCCCAACAGGCCCAACCTTACATTGTATTTCAATAGATGATTTATAAAAGCTACTGAAATCGTATTGCTCATGTGCTTCATTGACGTTTAGACTTGCAACTAACAATGCCAGTCTTGTGTGGATGATAGAAGAAAGTCAAAACCTTCACCACTGTATGCAATAATGGTCTCAATGGATGCCAAATAAGCTGAGTGTCACATTGCACTTCTCATTACAATGTTCTTGTTCAATCTGCTGCTTTTTTGGAGTTGTGACTGGAACAAGTAACGTAGAGAGAAATAACAGATACATTTGTAAGGCATCCAGAAAACGGTTCCTGCCCCCAAGGAGTAGATTCATCTGCCCCTCCAAAGTAGGTAAAGAAATCACCGTTTAACCCTCTTGTTCTTTGGCTTATGGTGTGCAATAGTGACCTATATTATTGAAAATACATAATGTTATAATGTTCTATCTATTGCTCCTAATTTTGCTGATAAAAATTAAAGAGTAGGAATAGTAAAATTATATCTTGGGATTATTCGTGCACATAAACTATCGACACTGTAATTAGATGATTGAAGATTCGTTATGATTGTAATTAATAGATGTGTATAAAGCTTTAGCTTACTGTTTCTTATGATATATCTAATGTTGATATACTGTCCAAGTGTTCTTTCTGGTTGACTCGGGGTGTTTTATAAAATGTTAAAGCCTTAGCCTCCATGGTCAAGAGCTCAAGATTTCGATCTCAATGGACAACCTGCAACTCTTGGTGATTTTTTCCGTTTTAAAGCCATCCAAATTGTGTTTATATGTAATTTATATTAACAGATATCGAGGGAAAATACTCAGAATTTTTCACTCACGTGCTTTAAGTAGATATATCCTGTATTACAACTATAGTTTAACCACATAGAATTGGAGGACACTTTTTTGAACTACAACTTGCAGGGGTGCGGGAAAGCTGGCCACCATGTCACAGATACGGGTAGACCTTAGGTAAGCACCCCTCGTATGTGCAACGGAGGTCACCAACCTAGGCAATTGGCCTTCATCATGTTTGTTGATCTGTATTCGACGAGGGAACATTGATTACAAGAAAGTGTTATATGCAACTCCTACTATACAAAGTAGTATATCCTTGATTGTTTTAAACTGATTTTAACTAAAAGACTTATTTTATCTACTAAGGTGTAGTTTGCTTGTGCTTATTACTGTGAATCATAACCGACTTACAAACTGAAATTTAGATGTGTGTGTGAGATAAATTAAAGTAACTTACTAAGTCGGTTAAAAGTTGAATTCAGGAAGTAGCTGTTAGATACTGAATATCAGTCTACTAAATTTTTCTCTTCTCTACGAAAACTCGTATTAGGTTTTGTTTTTTTAACGTTTTTTATGCAGTTATGCAGTTTAAGTTAGAATCGTTATTATATTCTTTTCTAAAAGTACAATTACCAGCTTATAAGCTGCGTGATGCACGGGTTTCTTTTCAGTATTTACCAAATTTTTTATCTCTGTCTTGATAAATTTTTATTATTTTGAATATTTTGATAGTTTACTATATTACAATTGGTGCAAGTGATTTATATTGGTTCTAATTGTGTACTTGTAGGATTGTAATATTAGTAATAGATTATTCATGTGAAGGTAAACTATTCGTGTGCAACAAGGACCTAAGTTATTGATAATACGAAGCTTAATACTTCATGCAATATTCTTGTTTGCAATGTTTGGGCAACTGCTCTGATATATTCTCTGATAAAAATTAAAGAGCAGGAAGAAAAACGAGAAAGCATGAATAAATTAAGTATAAAGAATTTTGAATCATAGGTAAAAAAAAAATTCAGTCGTAAAGGAATCACATGGTTTTGAAGTTCTGTAAATTTTTAAAACTGCACAAATGCTGTGAAACTTGATCGATTTAGCGATAATCTGTGTAATGCCTCTGAGAACTACTAACGCGAGTATTCTTTCTGGTTGACTCAGTGTGTTCAATATACATCCGAGCCTTAACTCTCAATGCTCTAGATTTTGGTTTCAATGGACAACATGTAATTCTCGGTGGACTGTTTCTACCTTTTGGAAGTTTAGACGAAGACAAGTAAAATACACAAAGGCGTGATGATGGGCTGGTTCAAAGAAGCAGTACTGCAAGGTACTCGGAAATTTCTGATTTCTTGGTCAGGTGAAGCATGAGATGGTAACTTATATTTATGGGATTTAATTACTTTTATTATATATCATCTTTGCATATCAATCCAGTTTATGTGATTTATTACGAGAAGAAGAGAGGTTGTGTGTGTGTGCGTGTTCTGAAGAACATTAAGATTTTAAAAATGTGATGCTTTTATAACCTCGTATATAATGTTACATCCTATATTGGGGAGAGTAGAATGGTAATTATACTTGGATAAATCAAATTTGCATCTTAAATGTTTAGCACATGCAAAGATAAGAAGGGTTTAATGCAGAAAACCAAAGTAAATTTAGGTAAATAAAATTTTGAAACAGTGCATCGTGAAAAATGTCATTTTCACCAAAAAACAAGGGCTAGCTAGGGAGAGTGTGATATTAGTCTAAACCCCGATAAAAAGTAAAAATCGGTTACTAATTTTGCAAAAATAAAGTTAAAAAAATTTGGACCATTTCTCGATTTGTGCATGTCATCCTTGCGCAGGGGCCATGCTAATCTTCTCTGTATTGGACAAATAAATGATCTTAAACTGGGTTATATAGGAGAGACTTGGACCGTAGGGGACAATTCCGTTCATTTGAATAAAATTTAAGTAAAAATTAGACTAGAACTGTAGGGGATAATTCCACTGGAATCTCCCTCCAAAAATGATCGTATGCCATTATAAGTAGCGAGCACACGGTATTCTTTAGTAAAAGGCGAAAGAATAGTTCGCTTTGTGCTCTCTACATGGCTGCGTGAGATGTGTTAGGAATTAGTGCCCCTTTATATTGCTGCGGGAGGAGCATGGTTGCTTGAACTTTTCTATATGGGTCTGTTTGGGCACTAAAATATGACCCGGCTTGCTATTGAGAATTCTGCTCCCTTTTGTTTTGTTTTCCCTGCAAATCTGAAAAACAAATCAGCCTTTTGTCAGAGCTTTTGGGTAAATCACAGTGAAACCGTCACCTTGACGAATCCGTTGCTGGAATTTTACGTCATGTCCTTGCCTCATAGGTGAGCAGGGTGTGAGTACAAGAAGTTACACTACCTTGGAAACACTTCATATAGTCCCCGGAGGCACTCCCTGGACTCATCCCGATGCATTTCCTGTTTAGGAGCCCACCCAAGGAACGACCATGACGTTTTTGCCAATTTTTCACGATAAAAAATCCGATTTATGTTTTGGAAATGAATTAGATAACAAATTCCCTCGATTGTGCTTTCTTCCATAAGCCATACTGAAAATTCTGCTCCTGCAGTCATTTCAAATCTTTGATATTTTCCTGTTGCTTCTCTGCTGATATATTGGAGAGGAATTTACCAGAAATGTTTTGAATAAAATTTACCATTTACCATTAGGAATAAAATTTGTATAATAACCTGAAATGTTTTGAAAAAATGATTTGGTGGGGTGCACCAGGCCCGAGCAATAGTGCAACACTTGGGCGACACATGAAGACCCCAATAGCAAGCTATTGTGATGGACCTTCCCCCTTAAAAAATTAATTTAATATCGTGTGGACCTATGGCCCACATATCAGATATTAAACTGATAAGAACAGATACTACACTTGATCTTAGCCAAAAGGCCGAGAAAGGTATGACTTTATTCTGTGTGTAATTCTGTATTTATACATCAGTCCTTATGCCTCTTCCAAATTTATCCCGATGTGGTACCAAGGTCTTTGACTTTGACAATACATACACACGGCTTGCCAGCCATATTTATGGACAGAAGAGAGTTACCTGTGTGCTGAAATCACTTGGAATTAGTCCGAGTGGAAACAAATCTTCTGACCATGGTGAATTTTTTATTTGGTACAGAACATACACAAATACCCAAATGAATGAGATATTACAAGAGACGACTAGAACACATCTTCACTAAAATGGCGAACTATATTTGACAGTTCCTTGGCATTTGTAGAATTTTTTTCGTTTTCAACCCATCCAAATTGTGTGTATGTGTAATTTAATCTTAACAGATATCAAGGGAAAATACTCGGAATTTCAGTCACGTGCTTCAAGTATATATATATATATATATATTGTAGTACAGCTATAGTTTAACCACATAGGATTGGAGGACACTATTTTGAACTACAACTTGCAGGGGTGCGGGAACGCGGGCCACCATGTCACAGATTATGATTTTGGCTCCACTTGACTGTTTTAGCGATAATCTGTGTAATGCTTCTGAGAACTATTAATGCGAGTATTCTTTCTGGTTGACTCAGTGTGTTCAATATACATCCGAGCCTTAACTCTCCATGCTCTAGATTTTGGTTTCAATGGACAACATGTAATTCTCGGTGGACTGTTTCTACCTTTTGAAAGTTTAGACGAAGACAAGTAAAATACACAAAGGCGTGATGATGGGCTGGTTCAAAGAAGCAGTACTGCAAGGTACTCGGAAATTTCTGATTCCTTGGTCAGCTGAAGCATGAGATGGTAACTTATATTTATGCGATTTAATTACTTTTATCTTATATCATCTTTGCATATCAATCCAGTTTATGTGATTTATTACGAGAAGAAGAGAGGTTGTGTGTGTGTGCGTGTTCTGAAGAACATTAAGATTTTAAAAATGTGATGCTTTTATAACCTCGTATAAAATGTTACATCCTATGTTGGGGAGAGTAGAATGGTAATTATACCTGGATGGATGAAATTTGCATCTTAAATGTTTAGCACATGCAAAGATAAGAAGGGTTTAAGGCAGAAAACCAAAGTAAATTTAGGTAAATAAAGTTTTGAAACAGTGCATCGTGGGAGAATTGACAGCTAGAGGCGTCTCGAACTGCAAGGGGAAAGCCTTTAAACTACAATATTAGGGAACAATACGTGCAGATGGGTATAATATCTCTCTGAGCAAAGAACTCCTACCTAAATCTCCCTGATTGGATGCATCCATCCCACCTTACGGCCCAAACTTGGAAATGCTAGAGAGCTAGCCAGTGGAAATCTAAACTAATACTGTGTAATAGATAGGAGTCCATAATCATGCAAAATAGTTACAATAATGATTGCGTCAACTTCATTATTTATGGACCATTATCCAATCAAAACAAGCTAAAGTTATAAAATTTTGTTTTTATTGTGTGCCCTTGTGTGCCCTTGTGTGCCCGCCATAGAAAAACCGTAGATTAAACATATGAAGTATGTAAGAAGTCTTCTGAAATCCTGTAGATGTGCCAAACAGAAATAGACCGTTCTCTACTTTTGCACGTTTTTCTAGGTGATTAAAAAAATGAAACGCTAGTATCTGATCATCTTCCTGAGATTCTGAAACTCTTGTCATCTATGGTTAGGAAACACTTTTGTATTCTCTTCGTGCTGTTTATTGAATTGGTCTTATGATGTGCAACACTGACCTATGTTATTGTTAATACAAGTGTAATTCTTCATCGTAAGAATATTCCTCGGGAATTCTCGTTATAGTGGAAAAATGAGTTCTTGAGTTTTTTTATTCTTAGAATGAAAAAATGTTGGAAAGGTTGATGGTTTAAGCAATCATTTGTGTTATGCTTCTTAGTATATAGTTCTTGAGCAATCTACTCTATCAAGTGTTCTTTTTGGTTGACTCAGTGCACTCAATATATGTCAAAGTCATGCTCAAGATTTTGGTCTCTCAATGGACAACCTGGAGCTCTCAGTGAATTGTCAATCTTCAATCTTCTTCTTCTTCCTTTTAGAAGTTGATACGAAGACAAATAAAAAAGACGAAGAGAATGGGGATGGGCTGGTTCCAAATGGTAATTGGATTATTTTTGGAAGTCAGTCTAGACTATAACAAATAGAAGAGACCAGAGAAACAGGTATTGAAATTAATCTTAAATTGCTGCTTCTATTGTCAAGTGAAGTATGAGAGGGGGTAACTTGGATTTATGCAAATTAAGTGTTTTTCATCTTACATCTTGTTTAGATTATGAGTCAGTTGCTCCAAGACCCAAGTTTAAGTGATTTTAACCGAAAAACAAGGGTCGGCTAGACAGAGTGGCTAGACAGAGTGTGCGTGCAGTGCTCTCCAAAGATAGCCAACTGAAAAAATGATTGCCAATTAATCGAAAACGGGGATTAAATAGTAAGAGTGTCTGTTGATCCCCGCCAAAGACGGTCACAACTTATAGTTTAATCCTAAAAAATATTGATTGCTAAATTGGCAAAAAAATTTGGACCATTTCTCGATTTGTGCGTGTCATCCTTGCGCAGGGGCCATGCTAATCTTCTCTGTATCGTTCCAATTTTATCGGATGTCCCCGAAGGGACAAATTGATGATCTTCAACTGGGTTATATGTAGATACTAGTGCAACTTACATTAGCCAATGTGGGTCATTATTTGAACTTCTAACACAAATCAGAGTAAAGTGATGCCATAACTCCCAAGTCCAAAATTGTGCTCTAATATCAACCTTTACATTCACAACTTGTCCACCATATTTTTTAGTTTATCATAAATTTTGTTTGGTTAGTTTTTTTATATAATCTAACCATCCTTTAGTAGCATCTAGGCCCCCATATATAAGACATATATTACTACTACATAATATAATATAACAGCGAAGCTAATGAGTGTAACAATATTGAAATAAACTGGGAACCAAACACCTTAATTAAAATGTAAAACAAATGCAAACAAGACCTTGCTGAGTTTATCTGACAAAAAAAGTCTTTGCTGAGTTTAGGTTATTCGTTTTTTTTAACAATCCTTATTATGTGTACAGTAATCATTTGCAATGTAAGAGTGATTTATTCTATAAACTTTTAGGAAATAGAATTCTGTTATTCTAATCTTAGAAACACAGGACTTTATACTAAAACGAGGTTTTATAAGCTAAAGACTATATACATCACAGCAGAAATGAGTCTGCAGAAGTGAATTGTCACTTTTTATATGAGAGAATTGTCTCATAGTTGATAGAAGTGAATTGTTTTTTTTTGGACTTGCACAACAGATTTTTAATAGCAACAAATTTCTTTTTTATGTGGATTCTGCATCTTGTTGTCAATTTTGTCCCCTTCAAAATACGTCGTGATTGCTTGATAAGCGAATATGGACCTGATCTTGGAATAGTTCAAGCTCTTTCTTACCAACAGTTTGTGTAATGCTGAACCAGGGCGACATTGGGATTTGTATACAGTTAGATGGCAATTCCTCAACTCTTCAAATTTTTAGCATAGTTCTTGTAGTCTCACTGGGCGGCAATTCCTTGAGTTTTCATATTTTTAGCATAGTTCTTGTAGTCTCACTGGGCCTCATATTGTACATCTTAAAATGATGCTCGGTAGCATTACGCCCACCTTTGTTTGTGCAGGCATATAAAATGCAATATTGTGAGTGCCGTTGTTTATGTTACTCTCTTCGTTTCACAATACGTCCTATTTGGAAGAAAGTTTTGTTTCAATTTAGTCGTCTCTATTTAAGTTTATATTTTCAACATTAACTCTATTTCACATTTCTCTAATTTATATTTTCAAGATAAATCATATTTAAAATATTATATTCAAATTAATTATAATATGTTCACTTTTCTCAATGTGCATGGTTTTTTTGAAAGTGTTTGTATGTTGAAACTGATGGAGTAGCCTATAAGGGTCAAAATGATCTAGTTAAGACAATAAATAGTAGTGTGAGCTGTGAGGTATCATTGAATTGGGATTTTTAGTTGAAGCAGATCTTTTTATATAAAATGTGTATGAATTTTTAAAACCTATTTATTCTTGCACATCAAGGGCGTAGTAGAATGAATAGGTTTCCTAAGGAGGCGCTGATATGTTACTCCTACTCTTTTGTTAAGGTTCGACAATGTCTAATCTTTTGACCAAACTGTGAATACTTAAAACAATTTAAAATTAAATCTAATTCAACTTATAATTCAAAATAAATATGGGAGAAAAAGAAAAGAACTAAATAAATAAAAGTAAAAACAGTTTGTCTAGTGTGCACATTGACACATGCTAAGAAAATGTGATTGATGAGTTGTAAAAATTTTATTGGTGGAAATTTGTGTAATTATTAATGAGGTATTCATCAATATTTTGTGAATATTTCATCAGACTATTCTTAGCATGGGCACATACTAGAATCCTTTACAAAAAAAGTAAAAAAGATGTCTAATTTTATAATTCTTTACGAAATTATTTTTAAAGTTGGTTTTATTTCTAAAATCCTTTACAAAATTATATCTAAAATCCTTTACAGAAAACTAGAATAGTCAAATTTGATAAAAACTAAAGTGATAATATCTCCTGATAAAAAAACTCACTCGCCGGGATCAATATTAAAATTTATTAACGCCTTTATTGTGATAATTTATTTTTTGCATAAATTTAGTGTACTTCGTTTTTTATACTTGCTTTGGTAGTCAGTTTTAGGTACTTGAACCTATTAATACTATAAACTTCTACTCTTTTTTTTTTCTTTTTCATCGTATAGGTGCGTACTGGGTAAACTCTATGGACTCACACAATAGTTTGCAAACCACAAACTTTTACTTAATTAAAATGTATCGTAACAAATTTAATTATATTACGATTATAAATATATTCTAGTTTAAACACATATAACTATATTACTATATAAATTTTAGAAATTATTTATTTAAATTCTATTTCATTTAGTATGATTAATTCAACATTATAATCTTGATTGAAAAATACATTATAATCAATTTTTTTTATAAAAGAAAACCTTAATTTGTATAAATGTAAAATATAATATAATACATATTAAAAGTAATCCCAACAATTTAGTACAATTAAATTTCATTGATTTTAATACTATAATATAAAAAGAGTAATGCTACATGCACAATATTGAACAAAAAAACTTACAAAATTATGTGACGAGATGTGATATTTTAATTAGGGCTATTTATGTGAATGCCAATTAGACCTGTCGATGGAGTGAAGATCTGATCCGACCCGATACGATTCAAGACCATTTTAGCGGATATGGATCGACCTATTAAAAATCTGATCCGAGATTCGATTCGATAAGAAAAATCCGATTATAAATGGAGCATATATGAATTTAGGCCGATCTGATCCATTAATAACCCCTTATTTAGAATCTTTATCCTCAGTTCAGACCCATGGTTTGTATTTCATTCGATCCGGTCTTTAGAGTCCGGTTCATTTCTAAATTATACTCTAATTCTTTTAACTTTTCATACCTACATACCCTTATCTCAATTCACATAATAGTTTCACTTGGATACAGCAAAAAATTTTTTTTTGGCATTGTTAGAATCAAATACTCTACAATTCAATGCTATATTTAACTTTTAGTATGTTTCCCATTTATAATAACTTTTGTAATAAGTTACGTTAAAAAAAATAAATATACATAAATGAAGCGTATATCCGATCCGAAATTCGTGATCTGTATCCAGATATGAATCGGCCTATAAAAAATCTGAGGTTGAACTAATCTGAATATGGAAAAATAAATAGATATGGATATGGATATAGGTCGATCTGATCCAAAACCGGTCCATTTACAAGCCTAATTTCAATCAATACCCACTGTGATTTTGCTAAAACAATTTGTGGATCTTACATTTTCTATATAAAAATGAAATAGATTTTATTTAACCACCTCTCTTGCTCTTTTCAGTTTTCACATTTTATCTTCGAACTAAACATTTGACAATAAACTATTCGTCACCTCCTTATTCCTTTCAATTTAGCCCTATATGGCTATATTATATCAGCATCTTTTACTGTTATATATCTACATACACACTTTTTCAGGTGCTAAGCAAACAGGGTTATTAAGAACTAAGAGTTCCCTTTCACTACTCGGTAGAAATGATAATAACTAAACTTATTACTTATATTATATCATACAGAATTACAATACAACACATAATACTACACCGTTTTAAGTGTTTTAGATCATGTACAAGTGTATATATAGGTTTTAGTCATTAAGGATTAGTTTTTCGCACACATTACTTGCTGAGATTAATATACACACACTACACATACATACACACACAAATATATATATATATAGAGAGAGAGAGAGAAATCATAATATTTTCAAGATAAAGTCTCAAATCAACTGGTACGTTTGAAGTCAGAGTTGTATTTTATTTACATTTCATCAAATGTAGGTGCGTTTCTCGAAATTTGTGCATGTTACATTATTTTTATGTAAGCAGTATGAATATCGATAGTTGATACGATGGATTATCGAGGTTTTTGTACTTGTAGATATCTGATTCAATAATATTGCTTGAATTTATTGAAGTTCAGTTTACGATGTTGCTATATTGATTATGATTTTTTTATTTTTGTTTAGTACTCCTGGATCTAAACTCTGTTTATTATAATTTGTTCTTTATGATTTAGTGATATTATATTGTTGTTCAAAGTGAGAGTTGTTATTTATTTATTTTGTTTGAATTGCATGGTTTTGACTTTTTGCTTCGATATGAGTTCGAGGTTGAGCATGCTGTGATTAGCGAGATGATTTGAGAGTCATGAAGTTATATGAGGTGTTTTTAATAGCATAACTCATAAGAATAAATCTAAAAGGGGTTAATAAAAGTTTTTAAGTATGGCCGAAGATTAGAGAAAAGTGGTGCTTGAATTGGTCTCAATCAACCACTTGGCTGATATTAAGTGTAGAGTCTCAAGTGTCTGGTTCCACTTTTGCAATAAACCTAGTTTATCACCACGTTTGAAACGCATATTATTGCTTGAAAGTTTCATGTCCATGATAATTTCTACTACTCTTTTAGTGATGTTGATAAAACTGTTATTAACTATCTAGCCTATTGTGACAAAAATGGAAACAAATGTGACTTTGTTTGGTGCAGCTCTGATGAGCCTCAGTGAGGAGGATTTTTTCAAAATCAAGGTGACCAGTGTGGTTACTACCATGACGCTAATGCTAATGGAGAAATGAATCCAATTGTCACAATTTGAGTAAATAATCCCCAGATTATCACTTTTGGGTATTAAAGCTCAAAGTATCACTTCACCACGTTATATAATGTAGCATTTTTTTAAGACCCTAAAACGTAGTATCGTCTGCCATTTTGTGTTTTATTTTAAAAAAATAAAACCTCACTACAGGTTTTATCAGTGATAGAATACAGAGACGAAGACGAGCTCAAAGTCCATTAGGATTATACACGAACATGCAGAGGAGATACAGAGCTTCAAAATCATTTATGCTTACAATAATCATGAACCTTGAGGTAAATAATTGTGCTTTTGTAATTTTTGAGTTTTTATGTTTTTTATGATTTGATTGCATAAATGGAGTTTGATTAAACTACCCATTGGATTAAATCTGTTTTCGGGTTCTATTTTTGCTTTGAATTTGAAGAACAAATTATATGTTACCTAATTGTATGGGTAGAATTGTGTATCAGAATACATATAGAGAGGTGTTTCCCATTATATCTGCAATTTAGGTAGTAGAATTTCTAGGTTATGAGGCCAGAAGGTAATGCAGAGATCAGTGTATATAAGCTATGCTAATATATCTGACATTTATGTAGCATACTGTAGGGTGTATGATTGCAAATAGAAATAACCCGTGGGAGAATTATTGACATCTGGCATAGTTAGGATTTGGAATTCCGTGTATGAGTCACAAGGAGATAGTAGTTTATAATCCCAAACCTGCTTAATGTCGATGTATCTCTCCGTATACTATACTATACTCTGGTGTAAAAATATGAAGATACATAACTAATAAGGATAATTTACAAACAAGAATAGGAATTGAATCATATACATCTACTAAAAGCAAACTCGCCAAATGAGTCAAGGATGAAGAAACGCCATATGTTAAGAAGGAAACTATGAGTTGGACTGATTGATTTAAGAAATAAAACGTTGCTATAAGAATAACAATATAAAGATGCAGGTCATAACTGGTCATTTGTCATGATATTAGTATTCCTTTAATATAGGTTGTTGAATCTTGTTTATCATTACATGACCAAATTTATAGATCTGTAAAGTGTAACATAGTTATCATGTCTTAGAAATATATTTGAATTAAATTATTGACAAACCATTAAATTGTAATAGATCCAGTATGATTATACATAATTCTTGTATTGCCTTTTACTCTTATGGTGTTTATACTGGGTCCTAAAACTAATGTCCTCCAACAAGACTATTATTATCTGGTTTCTTTACTTCCCATATTAAATTGTATCCTATTTGTTGATTTAAAGCAAATTCATAATGGAACCGGAAAAGTTTACATATTCATCATCTCACTACATATAGAACAATAGATAGTGAGATGCAAGGTGGATTTCCTTGCTATGGTTTATGTTGACATACAGACAGTCCATAGATATAGAACAATGAGAGAGTTATTGTAAATTTGGTTTGCAAGTACGGTCTGGGTAGATTGAGATGTCCGTAAGAAAGATTGTTTCCGATCATTGTAATCTCTACATTGTTACATTTAAATGTGTATGCCCCTTTTAAATTTTAATTTGGTATATTACTCGGAAAAATCTAGAAAATTATATGGAGAGCAACAAGTGTTTTGTGATCTGGTAGTTTAGTCTATTTCATTGTACCCAATTTTCAGCTATTCTATTATGACAGTGTACTAAAATTCTGTAAATTGATGATCATAATTGTCCATCATTGAAAGAATTAGTTATCGTGTAAACAATGACTGTCGGTCCCGTCTAATCTATTTTATGTGTCTACTCTACTTTATTGCGTCTTATGAATTGAAATAATATGTTTCTGTGTTTTTTAACTTGTACATATATATGTTTCCAGGATGTGCATCCGGGTCATGTTAACCCTAGCCTTCTTTATCTTCAGGCTTCACATAGATCTTCAGATATTTGGAGGTTAGGTGGTGGTGATATGTTGAACTGTCGGCATAAAAATCCTAATAATCAAGATGATCTTCCACCGCTGGATCTTCGTATGGTCCCTTTACTTCAGGCTACTGATTTCTATAGTGTAGCTCGAGTGGCATCTTTACAGCTTGATTGGAGTCTCATATCAACTCTTGTTGAGAGATGGCGGCCAGAGACCCATACCTTTCGCTTGCTTATGGGAGAGGTCACTATTACTCTACATGATGTAGGTATTTTTTAGGGCTTCCTGTTGATGGTGATGTTGTTATTTCTGATGTCACCCCTGGCCCTGGTATGAGTTGACGTACTTATGTTGCTGAGCTTTTTGGTAAAGATCATGATCCGAAGAAAGACATGAATGTGTCAAGAGTTCGGTTGACTTTTATTTCTTCATGTGCTCCACCACATTTTACCGCATGATGCAGCAGCAGATGATATTTGGTTTTCAGACACAAATCAGACAAACAATCATCTATCTATACTATTATATTAAAAATAAAACATTGAAAGTTTGGTTGTAGGTCATCTATCTATCTATCTATCTATATTATTATATTAAAGGCGAAACATTAAAAGTTTGGTTGTCGGTCCTCTGGTCACTCAATCCAGAACTGTCATATCAAATCATAAGCATAGTTACTTATAGGTTCGAATCCTAACAACATATAAAATTATAGATTTACAATATATAGTGAAGAAAACAACTGTGCGATCCTAACGACAACATATTAAAATTATATATTTACAATATATAGTAATGAAAACAACCGTGCATTGCACGGATTATCTATTACTATCATATAAAAGACAAAATATTAAAAGTTTTGGTACGATACCTGTTTTTTGGTAGACGGTGATTTTACCGGATTACCCTTACTTAAAAATTTTATATCAATTAAAGTATATCGATATTAATTTATTAAAATTATTACTAATATAGGACAATATTTAGTAAACCCACGCGTACATCAGTTCGGACCTCGGGCCTCTGAACAGAACCCTTACGAGAACCTTCTCACTCTCACTTACACAATCACCTAAATGTTAATCTCTCTATTTCAGTTATAATGTAGCACGTGATTAACATAAAATTCCATTACTCCCTCCGTCTCTTTGTGCAACTCTTTTTGGTACATGTCCTTTTTAATGATTTTTACGTAATTACGCTTCTATCTATCTATATTATATTTATATTATATGTTAAGAGACACTAAACATTAAAAATTTGGTTAATACAATACTTCGTTAGATCATTTACCTTTACTAAATTATTCCAATTATACTTACTATTAAATTCAACTTCTTTTATAAATCTAATTATATTTTATTATAGAATAGGAATAAAAATTCTAATCCTATACTTATTATTATATTATAAAAAACTATACATGAAAAATTTGGTTGATACTGTTATTCGTTAGATTATATAATATAAAAGACGAAATATTTACTGAACTTGTTTTTTGGCATACACTGGTTTTACCGAATTACCCTTAAAATAAGTTTTACATAGTCACCCTTATTATAAATAATTACCCTATATTTTGAAAATAATTATATAGTCATTATATACACAATTCTCTCTGAAAGAATTATAACTCATCTATTCTACATATAATAGACGAATCTTTATTTTTTTTTGGTACGGTATATATTTATTGGTACACGCCTATTTTACCTAAAAAACTTCAATTTTATATACTTTTATAAAATTAACAATATTTTTCCGGTTTACCATATACAATGGAATTGTCTTGAATACACGCGAACTAGAGGTGGCCAAACGATCGGGCCGAGCGTGCCGGGCCGAATTTTTAGCGGGCCGGTTAAGTCACCATTAAACTCGTGAATGGCCCGTGAAGAACAACGGTCCATGCCGAGCCGGGCCGAACAATTAAAATAGTAAATCGTCAACGGCCCGCGAATTAAACGAATTATACGGTTCATTGATAAGACGTGAAGAAAGAGTTCCGTGCCGAATTATTCGCGATTCAACTCGCGAATTGGCGAATAAACCGGTTACTTTTTTCGGTTCTTCCACAGATATATATTATTTATTATTTATTTGTATTGTACTTACTTACCTTACTGACACATGGAGCACATGGATTAGCAGGTTTCCAAATTTTGAAAATTTATTTGTATACGTGGCATATAATAATGTAGATATCATAGTTGAAGATCTAGTAATTGTATTTCATTACAGAATTTAATTCATAGTTAAATGAAGTTGTAGGCGAATTATTCGGCACGTGGCGTGCCGAGCCGACTAAAGCAAACTCACCAATTCGTATACGTTCTGGCGGGCCGGTTCCTGGCCGATTCCGGGCAGGTTCCGGTTTCATAATTTCCTGTTCGTATTCGGTTCGTTATCCTACACAGTTTGTGCCGAATAATGACCCGACACGTGGCGATCCGAGTTAGACGATTTTTTGGTGAGCCGAATTGCGATTGTGCCGAGCCAAACCATTCGTTTGGCCAGCTCTAACGCGAACACACTTCGATTCGGTAATGAATTTATATTTGTATCATTGTTTACCTTCTTCAAGGAACTAGAAATTCTCGCACGCCCACCTCTTCTCTGGAGATTAAAGAAGAACACCAAGAAGAATACGATTCTTTTAATTTTGGCAGATCATATCTCTCAGGATTTATAAAATCTATATTATATTAAATATAATTATTTATAAATAATTTAAAATTGGATCTTATTTTTAAGATTATTATTTTTATTTATTTTAGGAAAAATATATCTATCTCTCAATACTATACTACTTTATAATAGACAAACATTAAAACTTTGGTTAGTCGGTTGTTCGGTCGATCAATTCTAATTATAATTGATATTTAGGTTAACTTCTCGCCAAATTTAAATTCTAATTTATATCGTACTCTATATTATTATAATTGATATTAAAATTATTTTATTTTATTAATATAAATTCTAATTTATTCAGATCTATATTACTCTAATTGATATTGAAGTTTACTTATTCTACTAATTTAATTTTTATTTAAATAAATTTTAAATAATCTTTATTATAACAAACAGTTTAATAATTTAATCAAACTGTAAAATAGATATTATTTGATATATTTCTCGGTGTAATGGTCTCTATAAAACAAAATAATTTACATTGTTTATTCGGCTTAAAAGAAAATTATACTATTTGATTTGGGGTAAAATATAAAGTAAACTAAATATAATTAGTTGTATTTAATTAATATAATGTGCCTCAGGTTGAGAAAAAATAATAAATACTATTGATCCGGCTAAAATATAAACTATTAAGCCGAGCTAAAACAAAATAATACATATTTATCGGGGCTATAAATTAAACAATTGAACCAAACTAAAATAAAATTAAAAATAAATTATAATTCGACCAAATCAAACAAAATTATATATACTATTAATCGAGATTAAAAAAAATTATCCTATTGATATGGGCATTAAAAAAATTAAATTCAAACTACAAATAATTAGTCAGATTTGGTAGGTGTAATGGATCTCGAATTAGAACAAAATAATATAAATTATTGATCTATATATAAAAAAATTAATTTATGACTGTTTTATATTTTTATTTGAACTGAACTTAGTTTTTATTAAAATTTGATTATTTATTTGTAAACACGTTCAATTATCAATAAAATTTTATCGTTTAATCAATAATACTATCTGTTTCAAATACCTCTTATTAAAAAAATTAAGAAACTATACGTGTAGTAATATGTTTATCATGAAATAATATTATTTACAAATTTTAAATAAATAAATTTAAGAATTTAATTCAAATTAAAATTTTAAAAAGAATATTAATATATAATAAAAGATTTTATTGCATCGCACATGATGGTGGTTGTTAGATATATTTGTGATGTCATATCTAATATGATTTTTGTTTAGTTTTCAGATCTTACTTAACAAGACAAATCAGTATTTAACAGGAAATCAGTACTTATACTGAAGTCAAAACTTAAGATATCAGAACTTAAGTTATCAGAACTTAAGTTATCAGGAGATATTTATCAAGAGATAATATCATGACTTAAGGAGACTTTCAGATAAGGAAGGCGGCTGATTGAAAGAAAAGAAGATCAAGACAAATATAAGAAGAGATATGCATGAAGAAGAATTCTATGAAGAATAGACTACTTGGAAGAAAATATAACTCATTGATATATATTAGGAAGCAGAATTGTATTCGATATCAATTAGAAGTTTATCTTGTAACTGTGTAGTATATAAACACAGGTATAGGGTTTACACTATATGTGTTATCTTAATCGAAATTATTATTCATTGTAACCCTAACAGCTCTCGTGATAATTTGTTCATCACTGAGAGAGGACAATTCCATATTGTAACAGAGTTTATTGTGTTGAATAAAATCTGTGTTCTGTTACTTGTGTACTTTAATTCGATTTGATTGTAGTAAACACTGTATTCAACCCCCTTCTACAGTGCGTGTGACCTAACAAGTGGTATCAGAGTAATTTGTTAGCATACATACAGTTTAAGATCCGAAATCAATCATGTCTGAAGAAACACAAACTCCAACCAAGCCCACCAAAACTGAAGAAACTCCAAAGACTAAAATCCATAATCGATATGAGACTATTAGGGTTCCCATTCTGAAACCATCTGAATATCCCATATGGAAGGTGAGGATGTCTATGTTTCTGGAAGCTACAGATCCAGAATACCTTGACAGAATCAATGAAGGACCACATAAGCCAACCAAGCTCTTTGTTGTAGTTACCGATCAGCCAGCACAGACAGTACCAAAGGAGAAAAGTGAATATACAGCTGAAGATATCTCATCTAGTGCTAAGGATGCAAATGTACGACATTTGCTGCATAGTGCCATTGATAATGTCATGTCAAACAGGGTAATCAACTGCAAGACTGCAAATGAGATATGGGATGCCTTGAAAACAAGATGTCAGGGAACTGATTCAATGAAGAAGAACAGGAGGACTATACTCACTCAAGAGTATGAGCACTGTGACTCAAAACCTGATGAGTCATTAACTAGATTATATGACAGATTTGTCAAACTCTTGAATGATCTGTCACTGGTGGACAAGGAATATGAACTTGAAGATTCAAATCTTAAATTCCTGTTAGCTCTTCCTGAAAGTTGGGATTTGAAGGCCACCACTATAAGAGACAACTATGTTCTTGATGAAACAACTCTTGATGAAATTTATGGGATCCTCAAGACTCATGAACTTGAGATGGAACAAAGAAGCAAGGGGAATGGAAGAAAGTCAAGGACAGTTGTTCTTAAGGATGAGGAGGATGTCCCCAAAGTAGCTGCCTCAAGAAAAGGCAAGGAAAAAGCTCTTATCACAAAGTCTGATACTGAGTCAACAAGTTCTGATAGTGATGATGACTCAGAAACTGAAAGCTTACCTGAGATGGATCCTGATGAAGAGATGATGAAGCTGTGTGCTCTTATGGTAAAAGGAATCACAAGGATTGCATACAGGAAATTCAGAAAGGGAAAGAAATTTTCCAGGGAAGGTGCAAGTTCTGATAAGAAGGGTTTCAGAAAATCTGAAGGCAAAGGAGGAAAGTCTGACAGAGGAGATTACTCAAATGTTAAATGCTACAGCTGTGGTGAGAAAGATCATATATCTCCTGATTGCAAGAAAGTGAAGAGTGACAAAGGCAAGGCACTTGTCACAAAGAAGAAAAGCTGGACAGACACCTATGATTCTGAAAATGAGGTGAACTATGCCTTAATGGCAAATGCTGATAACAGTTCTGATGCTGCTGAGTTAAAGGGCAAGAGGAAAAACATCCTAGTTCTGGACAGTGGATGTTCATGACATATGATTGGAAATAAAGCCCTGTTATCAGACTTTGTGGAGAAAGCTGGCCCATGTGTTTCTTATGGAGATGGCAACATGGGAAAAACTCTGGGATATGGCAATATCAATCTTGGGAATGTCATCATTGAAAAAGCAGCTCTTGTCTCAGGACTTAAACATAATTTGCTGAGTGTTAGTCAAATCTGTGACAGAGGTTATCATGTGGATTTCTTTGAAGAACACTGTGAAGTTGTAAGCAAATCTACATGCAAAGTTGTTCTGAAAGGATACAGGCATGGTAAAATTTATGAAGCCAAGCTTTCAACAAACTCTGATGGTTCTGCAATCTGTCTGTTAAGTAGAGCATCAATTGAAGAAAGCTGGAATTGGCACAAGAAACTCTCTCATTTAAATTTCAATAATATAAATGAACTAGTCAAGAAAGATCTTGTGAGAGGACTGCCAAAATCAGTATTTGCTCCTGATGGCCTTTGTGATTCATGTCAAAAGGCAAAACAAAGAAAATCTTTATTTAAGAGCAAGACTGAATCTTCAATTCTTGAGCCTTATCACCTACTACATGTTGATCTATTTGGTCCAGTGAATGTCATGTCTATTGCAAATATGCTATGGTCATAGTGGATGAGTTCACCAGATACACATGGGTGTATTACTTGCACACAAAAAGTGAAACTGCATCTATCTTGATTGATCATGTCAACAACTGGATAAATTGGTCAAAGACTCTGTGAAAATCATAAGAAGTGATAATGGCACTGAGTTCAAGAATTTGATTATGGAAGAGTTCTGCAAAGACCATGGAATAAAGCAGGAATTCTCTGCTCCTGGAACTCCACAACAAAATGGAGTTGTTGAAAGAAAGAATATAACTCTTATTGAAGCTGCACGAACTATGATTGATGAAGCAAAGTTACCAACCTATTTTTGGGTTGAAGCTGTGCAGACTGCTTGTTTTACTCAGAATGCAACACTTATCAACAAGCGTGGAAAGACACCATATGAGATGGTGAAGAAAAAGAAGCCAAATCTGAAGTATTTTCATGTATTTGGATGCAAGTGTTTTGTTCTTAAGACTCATTCTGAACAGCTATCCAAATTTGATCTAAAAGCTGATGAAGGAATTTTTGTTGGATATCCACTTTCCACAAAAGCCTTCAGTGTCTACAATTTAAGAATAAGGGTTGTCATAGAATCTATCAATGTCTCCTTTGACGATAAGAAGATTACTGGACTTGAATATTTCAATGATCATGATCAGCTGAGATTTGAAAATGAAGTTTTAAATTCTGATTCTGTTAATCATGACAGTCTAAATCCTGACAGTCTAAATCCTAATACTGCAAACTCTGATGGATTAAACTCTGATATTATTGAAACTGTGGTGACTACGCTAAAGCAAGATGCACCTGTGCAGGAGGGGCATATTGAAGATCCAACCACATCTCAAGAAGCATCAGAATCTACAATAGGCTCTTCAAGTTCTGATTCATCAAGTCCTGATGGACCAAGTTCTGATAATTCTGGAAACTCAAATTCTGATAATTCTGGAAACTCAAATACTGAAGGATCCAATTCAAAGAGCATAATTTCAGGGGGAGCATCAGAAAATGTTGATGGAGACAGCATGGATCATGGGGGATCATCCAGTTCTAGAGATAACCTTCCATCTGCAAGGAAGTGGACTAAAGCACATATACCTGACTTAATTATTGGAAATCCTGATGTAGGTGTCAGAACTAGAACAGCTACATCAAATGAATGTCTCTATCACTATTTTCTTTCTCAGACTGAACCAAAGAAAGTGGAAGAAGCTCTTCAAGATGCTGACTGGGTGCAAGCAATGCAGGAAGAGTTAAATGAATTTGAAAGAAATAAAGTCTGGACCCTAGTGCCAATACCAAAGAACAGATCTATTGTTGGTACACAGTGGGTGTTCAGAAATAAAACTGATAGTGATGGCATAATTACAAGGAATAAAGCAAGGCTGGTTGCAAAATGATACTCTCAATAGGAGGGAATTGATTATGATGAAACATTTGCACCACTTGCTAGATTGGAAGCCATAAGGATATTTTTGGCTTATGCTGCTCACAAAAAGTTTACAGTCTTTCAAGTGGATGTAAAAAGTGCTTTTCTTAATGGAGAATTAGAAGAAGAAGTATATGTTGAACAACCTCCAGGTTTCGTAAATTCAAAATTTCCTCGTCATGTCTACAGACTTGATAAATCACTTTATGGCCTTAAGCAAGCTCCAAGAGCATGGTATGAGATATTAGCTCAGTTTCTTCTAAAAAGTGAATTTAACAGAGGGACGATTAAAAAAACCTTATTCTATCTCAACCATGGAAATGACTTACTTTTGGTGCAGATATATGTTGATGATATCATTTTTGGTTCTACAAATGACAGACTTTGCAAAAGGTTTGCCAAACTGATGCACTCAAGATATCAAATGAGTATGATGGGAGAACTTAGCTATTTTCTGGACCTTCAAGTCAAGCAGAATGAAGAAGAACTTTTATTTGTCAATCTAAGTACACCAGAAATTTGTTGAAGAAATTTGGATTGCAAGATTGTTCAAGTGCATCCACTCCTATGGCCACTGTAACAAAATTGGATAAGGATACTGGTACATCAGTAGATATTACTGATTACAGAGGTATGATTGGCTCACTACTCTATCTAACTGCAAGTAGACCTGATATCATTTATGTTACCTGTCTTTGTGCAAGATTTCAAGCAGATCCAAGAGAACCTCACTTAATAGTTGTGAAAAGAATTTTCAAGTACCTTAAGGGTACAGCTGATCTGGGATTGTGGTATCCTAGAGAATCAGACTTTAAGCTAATAGGTTACTCAGATTCATATTTTGCAGGATGCAAAATTGACAAGAAAAGCACAAGTGGAAGCTGCCAATTTCTTGGAGGCAGATTGGTTTCTTGGTTTAGCAACAAACAGAAGTCAATTTCCACATCAACTGCAGAAGCAGAGTACATTGCTGTAGGAAGCTGTTGTGCACAGATTCTTTGGATGAAGAATCAGTTACTGGATTATGAGTTAACATATTCTAAAATCCCTTTTTACTGTGATAATCAAAGTGCTATTGCTATGACAGGTAATCCAGTTCAACACTCAATGACAAAACACATCAGAATTATGTATCACTTCATAAGGGAACATGTGGATGAAGGTACAGTGGAATTGCATTTTGTTCCAACAGATTAACAACTAGCAGATATCTTCACAAAACCCCTATGTGAAGCTACTTTTACAAGATTGATAAATGAACTTGGAATGGTTTCAGGTTTTTTCTCTAAATCTGCTTAGTTTATGTTCTGATACATCAGTCTTTATGATCAGTATTTACAGAAATTACTATCTTTGTGTATTATGTGCTTAATTAAAAAATTTCTAAGTGCTGATTGTTGTCTGATGTGAATTTCTAAACTCTGATAGTGATATGAATGTTTCTGTGACTATTTAAACCAATGAGGATAACTGTGCTAGATGCTGACTTAATAGTCTTAATATACTAAAGATCCCATGTATGAAGTAATTGTTTATGTGGAAATCTTTTAACACAAGCAAATTCTGATACTGAGCTTAGTTGAAGTTTACTTTGTGTATCTTATTACTAAGTCAAAAACTAGAATAGTGTTTCTTATCTGTTAAGTTCTGATGTTATTAAATCTGATGGATGTACTAAGTGCTGATAAGCCTCACTTATCAAAAAGAAAAGAAAAGAAAAGAAATAAATATCAGGTACTCCTTTGAGATCAAGAGTAAAAATGTGGAAGGGAAGACCCAAGTGCATTGTTGGTATTAAGTAATATGCATTAAAAAAGCAAAATAAAATTTTCTTGGTGACTTTTTACATTCTTTGATTACTGGAGAAATACTCTTATAATAGCATAAATTCTGATAAGCAGTTGTGACTTACTTACACTGAGAAGCCACTGTAAAAGAATTTCAAAAGATGCATAAAATGAGCACAAAACAGTTGAGGTGGACTCATGCATGAACTCATTCTATAGTAGACTTCAGAATAATGACAGATTTGAGCAAAGTTCTTAGTTATGCCTTATTTCTAAGATGTACTGAAGTGAATCAGACTTTACTCTTTGTCTGATATTTAGCTTAATGCACACACATACACTCCATATGAATGATGAAAATTACTGTGGTGATAAATGTTGTTTTAGATGAACAGTTTAAGTGTCAGTTGCATAAATTCTGAGGACAAGTTCTGATGGAAGTTCTGATGATTAAGTTCTAATGTACCTATATCCGTATTTGTGTGAAGAATTACAGGAATAAACATTCACTTTTCGAGTAAAGGAGCCATATTCTGATGACTTTTAAATTCTGCTAATAATCAAGTTCTGATGCTGACGTGGCAGTATTTATTTACTTGGCTTATTTTTGGTCATTACTTGAACGATCATATTTTTACAGAATATTGGTTTATGTGAGATAAATCGGTCATAATCGTTATGGGTTAGTGGTTAACGTGTAGGTCCTGAAAAACTGCATGTGCACGGTAATTATTGCTTATTTTACATGCCCATTAACTCCTGCTCTAACCGTTTATTGACTGTTCACATGGTGCCAGGTGTAAAGTGTACCACATGCTTCAAAAATACAATTTTTGAGTGGAGAGAGTATATATATGAGAGATAAAAGATTTTTTCATCTTTTACTTACTTTTCTATTCTAAATCTCTTTTACTCTCTCTCTCTCTCTCTCTCTCTTATTTTCTGAAGTTGTTTTTCACTCAGGACTTTTCACAAACACTTTGCAAAAATTCTCTTACTCACTTAATTTCTTATAGAGATGGCACCAAAAGACGTACTCAAGTGCTGGAGTTCTGGAGAAACGGAGTATATGATGATGGTGGTGCTCAAGGGTCCCCAAGTATTATTTTTTCATCTGGGGAGGATGAGCATGTCGTGACATTGGCCATGGTTCGACAAGCACTGCAGCTGCCTGAGAACTGTGTTTATTCTACTGTTGAGGAGCCAGTTCTTCAAAACATGATGGCCAGTTTGGGGTATGAGAGGACATTGGCAAAGCTGGGTCAGTTGAAGAGATCTTATATAAGGAGGGAATGGAGTTTCTTCTTTGACCGCATAACCAAGGCTTTTGCAAACAAATGTTCTAATTTCGATGCAATCCCCATATTCAGCCAACAAATCGGGTATGCTCTCATTAACCGATCTGATTTTGATTATGCAAGTGTTGTCTTAGGTTTCATTGGGGATAGAATGACAGAGACAGAAATACTGTTTACTTTGCTAGATTCTGTCAGCTTATTTATAGTTTTTGTTATGATGATAAGCCCCAATCAGCTAGTGAATTAATTCCATCATTCAGACTAGCTAAAAGAGCTTTAATGACTTATTATCTACTGATAATAAGAAGGCGGTGTTAAGACCCCTCCAAGTTCCTTTATCTGTCAAACAAGCCTTAATAACCTATGATCCAGTTAAATACACTGAACTATATCCTGATGTCCAATCATCAGAACCTCAACCATCAGCACCTACCACCTCCACACAACCACCTCAAACTTCAGAACCACAACCATCAGCACATCCAGTGAAACCTTCATCTTTAAGACCAAAGTGGACAAAGAATGTACCTCAGTCTCAGTAGAAGAGGAGGATAATTATTCTGATAGATGAGTCAGATACTGAGGAACAGGTTCCCATATCAGAACCTGTTATTGTAGAAGCTGAGAAGGTCTCTTCTCAGAAAGATACTGTAACTGGGAGTTCTAGGCCTCTCAAAAGGCTTAGAAAGCTAAATCCTGATGATAAACTCCTACAGTGTCTCCACCTTTGAAGAAAATGAAAAAGCAAAGAGCTCACAGGGACACAATTGAGTCAGATTCAGAAGATGAAGAAGCAGCTAAGGAAGGGGTCAGGAATCTATGATCCCAACATAAACAATTATTATTGAATCACTTCCTTCTGCACAACCAGAAAATCCTCAAGACAGAGTGCCTACACCTCTTGTGTCACCTATAATTGAACAAGTACATACTGAAGACCCAGGTATAAGTGCTGAACTTGATATTCATAACTTGATTGTGCCTGAGGTTTCTGTACTTGAAAGCTCCAGCAACTCAATTCACTCCACCAACAACACCAATTCAAGATGCTGATTTCAATGAAGATGTTCCAACTACACCAATTAAGAATCTGGATGATGAAAATCAGACTTTAGGTGGGGCATCAAGATTTGGCTGTTGATCAAAACTTAGCTGCAGATCAGAATACTGTTGGTCTATCAGAGGATGCTGATACTGCTGGATCTATAAGTTCTGATGCTGATAATGCTGAAACTACTGGTGAAGCTGCCTACTAATCTAGATGCTGATGCAGATGGTCCATCAGGACATGCACCTCAACAAACAGTTAATAAAGCTGATTTAGTCAAGAAGTTTGTTAGAGGGGAAGCACCAGTACCTTGGAGTGAAACTCCTAGAGGAAAGGAGTGGACTAAGGAATGGAACACAGTTAGTTTTGTTCCTTCTGAAAGATTATTGCTGAGCATCTGGCAAAAGCTGATGAAATGCGGATAAATGATGATTTTAAGGCACAGCTGAGAGTTACTGCATTGAGTACTAGACACCTTTCAAGGTCAACACTCAACAACTTATACCAAGGTGAATAAAATTCAAGATTCCATGATCCAGCAAGATATGAATGTGAAACTTGAAAAGAACAGATTTTTCAAGCCTGCATTTGACAGAATGCCTACATTGAGAAAACTCAGGAGAAGCAACAAACTCAGATTAATGAAATTCTAAAGAATCAAGCTTCTCATCAAACTCAACTCAATGAGATCCAATCCTCAATGGAATTGCTTGTCTCTCTTCTTTTACCTGCTGATGCCAAAAATGGGGAGAAGTGATTAAGTCCAAATGCAAATCTATTCAGACACTGAAGGGAAAGGATGATAGAAATGAGTGACCAGGGAAACTCTGATAAGGGTAGAGGTCATGGTCAAGGCAAAGTATTTTCATCAAGTAAAGCTAAATTACAAGTCAAGGAACAAGTTCTGATACTGGGAGAAGAATAAGTTCTGATACTGGTAAAAGGATAAGTTCTGGTGAACATCTGGAACTTGATGAAGAAATTTCAAAGAAATTATTTCTTAAAGAAAATCCAGGAATGGACTTTGAGAGTCTAAAGGAAGAAGAATCTAGACTCAAAGCAGAAAGTGTCAAGACAAAATCTAAAGCTTCTGTTGTTGAAAAGAAACTTCCAAAGCTTAAGGGGTATTGTGATAAAAGAAAGAACAAATTCTGAGGCAACCAAAGCTATATCATAAGTGGAAGTAGATCCAAGGGCAAAGAAAAAGTTGATGAACCTGTAAGGGTTTATATGCCAGTCATGGATGAAGAAATAACTGATGAAGAAGATGTTAGTCTTACTCTGATGAAAAGAAGGATTTCTCAAGCAACCTCTGACATGGCTCATGTTGTTCAAAGTCAAGATGTAGTAAGTTCTTATATGACAGTGAAGCAAGCAACCTATGACATAGCTCAAGTTGACTTGATATCAGAAGTTAATGAAAAGGAAACCTCTGACATTGCTCATGTTAAACCTTCAAAGATACTTCTACCAGGATTCACCAAAGCTCAACAGACTCAACCTTTGAAGACTACAACAAGTGGTTTTGAAGCAAGAGTTGTTACAGGAAAGGAAGCAAGAGATAAATCTGGATTGGGTAGTTCTGATGAAAGGAGAATACACAACACTACCAATGATCCAACTTCCTTAAGTGAACCAAGAGTAAGAGCAACTCCTGAAAGATTGAATCAACTTGAATCTGTACAAATGGTTTACCATTCTGTTTTAAAAGAACACATCATGTTATATTTTATGACAGATGGTAGGGTATTCCAGATCAGGAAGAATGCTATTCCACTGAAGTATTTTGAAGAACTGGAACATGTTCTATTTTTACTTCAAGTGAAAAATAGATTAACGGATGGTGTTGCATGTATTTAAAGTCACAAATTCAAAGACAGGAGAAGCTTTACTCTATAAAGTCTGACAGCCCATACTTTCCCAAGTACAGAGATCACAAAGGTGATATTGTTGAAATGAAGCCTAACACTGCTAAGATCATAACTACTTTTCTGGGTTATAAGGCTGTGGAATTCAATCTAGAGTCTAACAAAGCATATCTGATCAGACTTGATCAAGACATAAGGAAAGCTAAAATAAATGATCTCAGGGCAGCTATTTTTCAAACTGGTGAAGATACAGCTGAATTGAAAATGCTAAAAGGAGGATGGTTAATGAACTTGAATATGCTGAGAGATGTCTTTTAAAGAATTATCTCAAAACAACTCCTAACATCATAGAGATCAGAAATTGAAGCCAAGTCGAAGATCTACAACTGCTTAAATTCTGAAGTATATACAGACTGAAGCTGATATCAAGCCTTGAGGATGGTAAAGCTATAAGGACTGTAAGTTATAGTTATCTAGTCAAATTCTCATGCATTTGTTCTTAATATTTTTGACATCATCAATTATCTCTTAAACTTGTATATTATGCTAATTTACAAGTTGGGGGAGATTGTTAGATATATTTATGATGTCATGTCTAATATGATTTGTGTTTAGTTTTCAGATCTTACTTAACAGGACAAATCAGTACTTAACTGGAAATCAGTACTTATACTGAAGTCAGAACTTAAGATATCAGAACTTAAGTTATCAGGAGATATTTATCAGGAGATAATATCAGGACTTAAGGAGACTCTTAGTTTAGATAAGGAAGGCAGCTGATTGAAAGGAAAGAAGATCAAGACAAATACAAGAAGATATGCATGAAGAAGAATTCTATGAAGAATAGAATACTTGGAAGAAAAGATAACTGATTGATATATTAGGAAGCGGAATTGTATTTGATATCAATTAGAAGTTTATCTTGTAACTGTGTAGTATAAACACAAGTATAGGGTTTACACTATATGTGTTATCTTAATCGAAATTATTATTCATTGTAACCCTAGCAGCTCTCGTGATAATTTGTTCATCACGAGAGAGGACGGTTCCATATTGTAACAGAGTTTATTGTGTTGAATAAAATCTGTGTTCTGTTACTTGTGTTCTTTAATTCGATTTGATTGTAGTAAACATTGTATTCAACCCCCTTCTACAGTGTGTGTGACCTAACAGTGGTACATATTACGAGTTGTCCCACGTCGTTTGTGGGAGGGGTATTTGCTAGAATATAAGCAGCCAGATAACTTCATTAGTATGAGGTCTTTTGGGAGTTACCCAAAAATAAACCCTTGAGGGCTCGGCCCAAAGCGGACAATATAAATAATTCCATTAGTATGAAGCCTTTTTGGAGTGATCCAAAAATAAACATGTGAGGACTCGTCCCAAAGCGGACACTGTCATACTAGTGTGTAGTTAGGCCTGCTTAGCAAGCCCAACACATGTTCTTTAATAAATGTTAAATTTACCGAATTAACCTTACTACATATTATATTGTTCTATTTAAAACATAATAAATCGGTAGTTTAATTATTTCATCCTTATGCCCTTTTCACCGCTCATCTCCCGACACCCAAACCTCTCTCTATTCTTGATGCGACCGCGTTCGTGATTCACCATTCTTATCTATTTTTAATCTGATTGTTGTTGCTAAATAACCATTAACTATGTGCATTTTCATTTAATTATTATATCCAGTATATTCAATTTATTCTAAAAAGTGTTGTGCAAGACATGCCTCTAAGCCAATTTGACAACCCTAAGATTTAGTTGTTTGATAATCAACTTTGTATTTTGTATTGTATTACTTGAGTTTGGAAAAATGGTTAAAGGATTAGACCCGAGTATTTTTCTGTAAACAGTTCAAGCCTAAAGAATAAACTCTGGAAGAATCAAGTTAGATCATGCCTCAGAGAAATGATACAGAAGCTTGAAGTTGAATAAATCGTTCTATGAAAAATATTCTAAGTCAAGATATTGACAAGTCACAGATCAAGCAATATAGAGAAGTCATTCGAGAACTCCGGAATGACTTATAAGAAGTCCAAAATGTCTAATAGAGAAGTCTCAGAGATATCGACAAGTCAAATGAAGATATGAAGGTTGGAGATATCGACAAGTCATTTCTGCATGTAGATAACAGAGATATCGATAAGTCAAAATGAAGATGTGAAGATTGGACATATCGACAGGTCAAATTATCAATAGAGATCTCTGAGATATCGACAAGTCAATTCTACATGTAGAGATCTCAGACATATCGACAAGTTTAGCATGCAAATATCAAGAGACCTCGACAAGTCAAATAAACCTATAGAGAACTCAGAGATCTCGATAAGTCATTATACTTATCGATCTCGATAAGTCATTTACTTATCGAGTTGTCACTTCTCTATAGAATAAACTGGAGATCTCGGTATGCCTCTCAAACATAGAATGCAAACAAATGAAGATTCAAGATTATCAGTCAACAAACAATCTATCAACTAGATTGAAAAGTCTACAAAGTAGCTGAGGAGAATACAAGATCAAGGGTCAAGATTAACTAGACAAAGGATGGCCACAGACCTGCAAGATTCTGCACAAATTTGCTAAGCTAGAAATGGAAATAGAAAAATGTTTCTTTAGAAAATAGTTTAGTACATTTTATTGATGAACCCAAATCTAAAGCAAGTGAGCATCATCTTATTGATGATTCGTTGGCCCACTTCCTATTTCTTTCTGAAGCTATTGGGAAATCTGTGCACAATCTCAAATCAATCACCACAGATTCTACACTAGTTTCAACTCCTAACTCTATCATTTCTACTCTCTCGACGATATTCCTCATCCGTCGATAAGTGATTGTCTCTCGACGGATAAGCTTCACACAATTATCCGTCGACATTCACAACTGCTATTTCGACGGATATATCTCATCCGTTGAAAGTCTCTACACAACTTGAAATTTCTAAACATGTTACTAGTATAGATGAATTAGTGGTTGTTCAATCACTCTTAGGATTGAGGGAAGGGAATGACTTGAGTGAGAGGCTGAGTTGCTCTCAGGAAAAAGGAGAGGAAAAGAGTGAACAAATGCATGCTATTTTTTCCAGCATGGCAAAAGTGAGTGAGAGGAGTCCCATCTTAGATGGTGAAGGTGAGGGTGGGGAGCCAAGGGGAGCCCTTACTGCAACAAAAGAGAGATACTAATAAAAAAGCAGGTCCAGAAGAATGGGAAGATCCCGCTGCTAGTGAGTTAAAGGATGTCAATGATGCAGAAAAGAAGCAACTATTTCAGCAAGAATATCAAGTTGTTTTAGATTCTGTCTCTTTTGATGTGAGACATTTACTCATCCTGTTCCAGCATATCAAATTCTAGATGGACAGGGCAATGAGGATGATGAGAGGACTCTAAACTTGGTGAGCTTCTATGCTAAGGGCAAATGATGCAATCAATTCACTTCCTTTTACAGCTGGTGATAATTTTGACTATCCTTCCGGAGCCTCTGGTGGTTCTATTGGTGATGACTCTCTTGGAGAGGATGTTGAAGAGGTAGGCAGGAACATAGGGGGAGAAGCAGAAACTCAGCTTGGATATTTACAAAGGACTGCAACTATCATCACTTCAAATCCACCTTGTTCAAACTTATTCATCAAACTCAAGCTGCCATTCAAGACACCAATAATGCCATCACCAAAAGTCTTCTTCAAGCCCATCTAGAGTCTCTACAGTTCCACAAAATTCAAGGTCTCCAACATAATCAAACTGTAGATGAACTGAAGCATGATATTGAGCAAGTCAAGGTGGATATCTCTAAGAGATTGGATGCCAAACTTCCTGATTCTACAATGATTAGCTTAAACCAAAACCTCGGGAAAAATCATGACTTGAATTGGAAAGTTGAGGATTTAGGTTCATGACTATCAAAAGTGGAGAACTCAGTTGCTCAAATTCTTTGAAATAACAAACTCAAACTCAACTACTACAACAACTGGTGGCTGCTCAAAATTCCAACCCTGCTTTACTTGATGATAACAAAAGGGGGGAGAATTAATGTTATGCATTTACAAGTCAGTAAAGTAATTGTTCCAACCATTATCTTCTCAAAACCACAAGTGTTAGATAGTATTGATCTAATCAACATAGCAGGAGGTGAACTCAACTGAAAGAACAAAGGCAGAAAATTGATGAGAAGATTGAAAAGGTATTTTGTCCAATTGCAAATCAAGAGAAATATGTGAAACACTTCACTCATTTGAGACAAATTCCAATAAGTGAAATGAGATTGGGGAATATAAAAAGGGGTCAAACATCATCTAGAAGACATCAAAAGACCACTGTGATTTTGAAGACCAAGAATCACTCATCAAAACATTGAAGAAAAAATCCAATTGACCTAGTTATGCAACTCCTCAACCTGATGAAAAGAAGCTGCTTGGTCACTCCATTGCAAATCACAAGGATCCAAGAGACTCAGTCTTGAAGAAAAGAATAGCAAAGATCAAGGCATGGCAAACTGATTTGTGTGATTGTTGGACATCCCCAATTTGGAGAAGCCAAGAAAGAAGAAAAATTGAGGCTTAAGTATCAGAAAAGGCAGGTTGCCTTAGAAGCTAAGAAACAAGCTGAAAAACTTACTACCAAGTCAGAAAGTGAGAAGTAAGCCTCCATCATAACTGAAACTGAAATGGAGGAACCAAAGCAGAAATATGTAAAAAAATAAAGGAAAGAGCCAAAAGGAAGCTGGTATTTGTTTGATATATTTGTGATGTCATGTCTAATATGATTTGTGTTTAGTTTTCAGATCTTACTTAACAGGACAAATCAGTACTTAACTGGAAATAAATACTTATAATGAAGTCAGGACTTAAGATATCAGAACTTAAGTTGTCAGAACTTAAGTTATCAGGAGATATTTATCAGGAGATAATATCAGGACTTAAGGAGACGTTCAGATAAGGAAGGCGGTTGATTGAAAGGAAAGAAGATCAAGACAAACATAAGAAGAAATATGCATGAAAGAATTCTATAAGGAATAGAATACTTGGAAGAAAAGATAACTGATTGATATATATTAGGAAGCAGAATTGTATTCGATATCAATTAGAAGATTATCTTGTAACTGTGTAGTATATAAACATAGGCATAGGGTTTACACTATAGGTGTTATCATAATCGAGTTTATTATTCATTATAACCCTAGCAGCTCTCGTGATAATTTGTTCATCACTGAGAGAGGACAGTTCTTTATAACAGAGTTTATTGTGTTGAATAAAATCTGTTTTCTGTTACTTGAGTTCTTATATTCGATTTGATTGTAGTAAATACTGTATTCAACCCCCTTCTACAGTGTGTGTGACCTAACAAGTGGTATCAGAGCAATTGTTAACATACATACAGTAAAGATCCAAAAACAATCATGTCTGAAGAAGTACAAACTCCAACCAAGCCCACCAAAACTGAAGAAACTCCAAAGACTCAAATCCATAATCGATATGAGACTATAAGGGTTCCCATACTGAAGCCTTCTGAGTATCCCATATGAAGGTGAGGATGTCTATGTTTCTGGAAGCTACAGATCCAGAATACCTTGACAGAATCAATGAAGGACCAATAAGCCAACCAACTCTCTGTTGTAGTTGCAGATCAGCCAGCACAACTGTACCAAAGGAGAAAAGTGAATATACAACTGAAGATATCTCATCTATTGCAAAGGATGCAAAGGTAAGACATTTGCTGCACAGTGCCATTGATAATGTCATGTCAAACACGGTATTAACTGCAAGACTGCAAAGGAGATATGAGATGCTTTGGAGACAAGATGCCAGGAAACTGATTCAATTAAGAAGAACAGAGGACTATACTCACTCAAGAGTATGAGCACTTTGACTCAAAACCTGATGAGTCATTGACTGGTTTATATGATAGATTTGTCAAACTCTTGAATGACCTGTCACTGGTGGATAAGGAATATGATCTTGAAGATACTAATCTCAAATTCATTTTAGCTCTT